>NW_022279710.1:0-41650 GCF_009193385.2 Nasonia vitripennis
AGTTAATTAAGACCAAAGAAATGATGAAATGGACAATACATATCAGTAGACAACAAAATGCTTACATAAAATCATCTGGTGTTGAACATAATTGGCTTATTGCATCTGCAAATTTATTAAATCTGTATTTTATTAATTTTATTTATTGGAGCTTCCACTAGAGCCGGTTTGGTTATATGATATTCCTCTAGGTCTAGAACCAATCTTCGTACATTATTTTTAATCCAGTTGTAAAAGCTTTTAGAATTTTGTCATCTACATTGTTATATTAGTGAAAATATAACACATTTAAGTGAATTTATTGATATTTTTCCGTCATTTACAAGTTCCATCTTAAATTTTTTTAATTTACATAACAATTTTGTATACAGATAATCTGACTTTAATATTTTTTTTGGCAAAAAAATTTTTCTAGGAGACATAATAAATTTTTTAATAAACTTGAAAATTTAGATGAAAAAATTTTACTTTTTCAAAACGATTTAAAGGTCAGTGTAAAAACTATTTTGATGCTACATAATATATAAATTTATAATATTTGAATAACGCGCTTTTTATTATGTTAGCAACCAAGACTACCAAGTGAGCTCCGTGAACTGTACGATTGACTTTCGGCGAATCGATATAGAAAAAATTTCTAAAATTGCGGAATCATTTGCAAAGTTTGCAAATGCAAGTCCGAAAATTGTGGGAGCCTTAGTTTGTTTATAAAAATAAAAAACCTTTCGAGTCCCGAGAATCCCTATATTCACGAATTATTCGTCAGGTCTACATAGCTTGGGGATGAAACTAACATCAATCGTTTGCAAATTAATTGCGGATTATGCAAATAACCTTGTTTTTACATAATTCGGCTTATAAGTTAAGTTATAAATTAATTAAGTTAAGCGAGTTCAGCTGGTCTAGTCGCCAGTCGGCTGGATAAGGCGGATATACATGTACTCATGTTTTTTTGTGCAACCTGACCTCTTAGACTCACCTCCAAAGTGCTACATATATACTTGCAATGCCCCATACACGATTCGTGCCTCAACACAAAAATATTATAACCAAAATCTAAAATCATTCGAATATGCCTACAGAAACATATGAATGCTTCGCTATCCCGCTACGACATATACATATAAGAACACAGAGTAGCCAGCAGTGGCAGGAGAGCAACAAAAACAAACATTACGAAGCTAGCCATCAACAGCGCTCACCAGCAACATACACACGCCCAAAGCATAAGAGCGAGCGGTGACGCGGCAGCGGCGAAGCGTGCGCAGATTTCTGCGTCAATTTTAATATAAGTGGGAATTTTGCAAAAGTGTGCAAAATTCCGGCGGCTTAATCCGCGCTCTCTTCATAACATATAAAAGGCCCTGCGCGGCCTAATACAGACACTAGCTCCACTGCAATTTACGCAGCCTAGTCTCTATTCAATAGCAATTAAGCATTGAATAGAAACATCGATACATATTTTGTAATACCAAAATTGAATATAAGATATCGCAATTTAAGCGTATCGTTCATAATTATTAAAATATGCAAAGAGATAACGCAATTTAGGCGTATCTGAACATAAAACATAAGATATCGCAATTTACGCGTATCGTTCAGAATAATTAATAAGTTACATATTAAATATAAAAGAAAGAAGCATAAATCAATTAGATAATATTTAATACTGCATAATAAAGCATATTAAATAATAATCAAACAGATAAATAAGAACCAAATGTATAGGTTCAATTGCAACGTAAAATTAACATTGCAATTTATGTTTTATAATTCACGTACTTCAATACATTCTGCTTATTAACTAGAAAAAAAATCAACAATTATTTTAATTATACATTCCTTTTACCTGGTATCCCGGACCTGAACAAATATCACTATCAAATTATTATAAAAGAAGATAAATAGAATTTATCTAGTATCTGTTGTTAAGATTACGACACAGATTAAGCAAATGCTCACCACTTTTCTATAATAAAATCACTCGCAGGACCAAGAAGAGTCGTGACCGTTTCATTGGCGATCCTGCCAGGATACCAGGTTCTTAATAAAAAAAAAAAAAAAAAAGGAAGGCAGTATATTTTACGATAATAAAAATAAATTTAATAGACTTAGCTATATAAACTAACACAAAAATGGCAGACGCGAGTAAGAACATATTTTCTAGTACGCTTCGAAAGAGCGCCAGGATTACTCGTAGTACAGCCGCGAAAGAGCTAAAATCACAACTAAACGAAACTTTCAATGCAATACTTACTACAGATGACGCAAATCAGTCAATAATCGACGATCCCTCATCGAACGCCATCTGGGCACGAAAATTACACGAAGTGTTAAATTATCTTTTAGAAAAAGCAGATGAGACGTCAGAAATCGTTAATGATCTAGATGAAAAGAATAAACAAATCAATGAACGTGTCGAAAAAATCGATTCCGAGTACTTAGCTTTAAACATAAACAGTGATACCATTAAAACCAGAATCGACGAGATAGACGCCAATACCATAAATAAATTAGATTATGATGATTTAGACAAATTTAATGAAAACATTGAAAGGTCCATCGATAGTAAAGTAGCTTTGAAATTTTCCGAACTCCGCCTCGAGTCCCAACCAGAAGTCAACCTTTCAGATAATGTAGAAACATTAATAGACATAAAAATAAGAAAACACGAAGAGGACGCGGAAGTCATATTAATGAATTTAAAACAAGATATAACCTCAAAATTAACTGCGTTGACAAACACAAGTCAGAATTTATTAAAAATAACCAGGTCAAATGAAAAACGAGTAAAATCACTCGAAGTCGAACATATAACATATAACAACACACTTACTAAATTCGATGAAGAGTTAAAAAATTTAAAAACTCACATCGAAAATTCTAATAAAACTTTCAAGGAAGAATTCCAAACTTTAACAGATAGACTTAATAAAATTCGATCATCGAATCACGAAATAATCATGGACGGAAATAACACAAGCTTAAGTATTTCGTCCAAATCACCCAAATTAAAACCACCAACATTTAGAGCCGATACCAAAGAAAAACCAATGAGATATCTACGCGATCTCAAGAGATACTTAGACGTGTTAAACGTGGACGGTTCCGAAATGAATATAATAATCAGCCAAACATTAGAAAACACGGCATCTTCGTGGTTCGACATTGCACAACACTCAATAAATAATATATCTGATTTTGAAAGAAAATTTAAAGCCCGATTTTGGAACGAAGATATTCAGGACGAGTGGTCAAGAAAAGTAGAATACAACAGATATAATCCTGATTCAAAATACTCACATCTCGAATATGCTACATATGTGTGGGGATTCGCACAAGATTTAGAACGAAATTTCTCGGAAGCCGAGCTTGTACGAAAAATATCTAACCATTTTGATTGGGATATTCGATTCACCGTAAAGTCACAGAACATCAATTCTCAAGATAAATTTTTCGAATTATTGGCCTTTAAAGATAACGGTAACAATCAAAGACAGTCTCTATTTAAGAAAAAATCAAATCCTGAAGACACAAACACAGAATTCCCTAGTAATCATCAATCGTATAAATCTGCAAATCAACAATCAAATTTTAAAAATAAAAAATTTCAAAGGAAGTTTCCTCAAACACAAACATTGAACGTAATCGAAGCAAACGCGGGTCAAACAACGAAAGTCCCTGCTAAAGAAACGGGTACAAAACCAAAAATAATAACTTCAAAACCCACTACAATTAACCTTCCACTAGAAGATTCTTTAAATGATTGCTTAAAAAACACTTGGGCTTTGCCAAAAAACCAATAAAAGTTGTTTCTTGTGCCTCGGAAAAGAATATAATTCAAAAGATACAAACACAAGAAACAACTAATAAACAAACTCCTATATGTACGATATTTAATAATCCACGAGAGGATCTACTATACGAATCCGATGAGGATACTAGAAATAATAAAACTTGTGCCTGTCCAGAAGTAAACATCAAGATTAATGCTATCCCTATAAGAGCCCTAGTTGATACTGGTAGTCAAGTAACTTGCATTTCAGAAGATTTCTATAACACTAACTTAGACAAATTTAAAAACGTTGCAACTTTGCCTATCGTTGGTACTATAATTAGAGGAGCAACAGGGCTAAAATCGACTCGTCTTAATAAACAATTGATGTGCCCTACACAAATCGGTACTATCACGAAAGACTTAATCTTCTTGATCATCCCAAAATTAATTCGGGATTGTATTCTTGGAATTGATTCAATTAAGGAACTCGGTTTTCTTATAGACACGAAATACGATGAAATCACGATTCGCATGAATAGTAAAATTGAAAAATTATCATATAAAAATGAGAATTTATTAGAATCGGAAATGGACCATCGCTACATTGAAATTATCGAGGAGGACCTGACCGATTGTGTTTATCCTCACTCACTAAACGGACCAGTGCTAAATAAAGCCCGATGTTCAAACTTTATAAATGAACTAACGTATCGACAAAATGATCGTAGTTCATTAGCCGATCCTTACGATCTCTCCGATAAGGAAATCGACGAAAAATTAAAATTCTGTGTAACGAAAAGCCCAGAGACGATCAATGAACTCAAAAATTTACTACAAAAATATCGTAAAGTGTTTTATGGAAAGCCAGGTAGATTAGCGTCCTTTGAATACAAAATTCGAGTAAAAAATCCTGAACCTTTCTTTATTCCGCCGTATCCTGTAGCTACAAACATGAAGGGTAAGCTCAGAGAACAGATAGGAATCATGTTAGAATGGAAGGTCATACGGCGGTCAAGTAGTAATTATATAAGTCCGATCGTACCAGTATTTAAAAAAGATGGATCAATTCGTTTCTGTCTTGATGCACGTAAAGTAAACGACATGTTTGAGGATGACCTTTGAGGAACTCTTGCAACAGTGCTTCGGAGTCGAAGTTATGTCTAGTTTAGATTTAACATCCAGTTTCTGGCAAATACCTCTTAGTGAGGATAGCAAAAAATACACGGCATTCATGTTCGAAGGGAAACTATATGAATTCGAAGTTGTTCCTTTCGGTACTAAAATAAGCAGTGCAGCTTTATTACGTGGCCTCTTTCACGTTACTAAAAATCTTGGGGATTTTATATTGAACTTTGTAGACGACTTCTTATGCATCTCAAAAAGTGAAAAAGATCACTTGAGACACCTAGAGGCGCTGTTCCAAAGCTTAATAAAATGGAACTTCACCCTAAGCTTTAAAAAATCAGAATTCTTCAAGAAAGAAACTAAATTCTTAGGATTTATCCTCTCAACGACGGGCATAAAACCACAGGAGAATAAAATCGAAGCAATAAAAAATTATCCAATCCCAAGAAACTTGAAACAATTACAAGCCTTTCTGGGTACTATTAATTTTTACGCGAAATTTACAAAAAAATCATGCTCAAGAATTATTGCCACTATTAGAGCTTTTAAGAAAGGAAAAACAAAAATCCTGGGGGTGGGGGGACAGACAACAACAAGCATTCAATAAAGTAAAGGAGCTTTTCGAAAAGGACGTTTGTCTTGCATACCCCGATCCATCAAAACCATACATCCTCCGCTGCGACGCGTCCGATTTCGCAATCGCAGGTGCACTCTCACAGATCGATAAAAACGGAGATGAACGCGTAATTATATATATATTAGTAGAACACTAAAAGCATCCGAATTGGCATATTTTACGACAGAAAAGGAATTACTCGCTGTCGTGTGGAGTTTACAGAAATTAAGTACTTACTTACGAACCGCGAAGATTTATATAAAGACTGACCACAAAGCCTTGACCTTCCTGTTTAAAAGCAAATTCGTGGGCAACAGAATCCGTCGGTGGATTCTGGGAACGCAAGATTATAATCTAATAATTGACCACGTAC
The DNA here is from genome assembly GCF_009193385.2 of Nasonia vitripennis. Classification (NCBI taxonomy): domain Eukaryota; kingdom Metazoa; phylum Arthropoda; class Insecta; order Hymenoptera; family Pteromalidae; genus Nasonia; species Nasonia vitripennis. Next base: position 5,893 of record NW_022279710.1, read on the forward strand.
CGGGTAAAGATAACGTTGTCGCAGATATGCTAAGCCGACACCCGGATTTCAACCCGGAAGAGCAAAGAAAACCGGGAGAAATCATTATTGCTCTTTTGAAGGCACAAAAATTTTGTAAAGATTTAATGAACAAATTTAAAAATTTATCAAAGTTACAACACAATGATGAATATTTAAATAAATTAATTACTAGATATTTTGAAAACAAGAATCAAAATATAAACCATATTTACATAATTGAAAACGATATAATTTATAAAAAGAATCAATCAAATCAATATAAAATAATGGTTCCTAAAGAAATGATAGAACCTCTCATTCTTGAAACACACGAAGCTTATGGTCATGTAGGCGCGAAAAAAATAATTCGCGTGTTACAAGAAGATTTTTACATAAACAATTTAAGACATAAATCACAAAAACTTATTTCATTCTGCGATTCTTGCCAAAGGAACAAAGTTTCTACTAGACCATGCATTGCGCCAATGGAGCCTATAATTCCGGAAGCGCCACACGATTTACTATCAATCGACTTCTTTGGTCCGTTACCAACAGGACGCGGCGGCATGAAACACATCCTTGTAACAATAGACGCGTTTTCAAAATTTGTTGTACTATATCCAATTCGTAGGCAAACTTGCGCAACAGTGATAAGAAAAATATTTAACGAATATATTCTATTATATGGAAAACCGAAGCGCATTTCGTGTGATCACGGTCCACAATTCACAGCAAAGGCGTGGATAGAAAAATTACAGAAAGAAAACATTGATTTAATATTTTCATCGATTCGACATCCACAGAGTAACATAGTCGAACGGGTAAACAAAGAACTCGGGAGATTTTTTAGAACATTCACCAGCGAAAACCATACCGGTTGGGTCGGATATATTAACATTATCCAGACTATTATAAACGAGACTTATCACGATACTACAAACTTTACTCCACTCGAATTACATTTAGGTATAAAGCCAAAACGAGCGTGGAAAAATTGGATTCATATAATTGAATCAGAAAATGAACCGTCACACGAACAAAAAATTTTCTTAGCACGTGAACAAATTATTTCAAAAGCTAAAAAGCGAGCTGAAAAATATAATTTATTAAAAAAGCCATTTTTCGTTGAATTTCACGAAGGAGATGAAGTCCTCGTAAAATCCAACAACATATCAGATTTAGAAAATAAAAAAATCTCAAAATTCTTCTCCATTTATGAAGGTCCATATATCATTCAAAGAAAAATCGGAAAAACGTCGTATTTTTTAATTGATAAAGAAAATCAAAAAGAGAAAGGTCGTTTTCACATAAGTGATTTAAAAAATTATAAACGGAAATGTTCAGACAACATAATATAAATAACTATTGTAAGAGTGTATATGTATACGTAATGTTAAATGTAAAGAAAAAATGATTCATCTTACAAATTTACCCTACAAGTAAACACTTTTATTATAAAATTATCATAAAATTACATAAATAGCCTAAATACTTGTAGCGGAAATAAAATTTCGAATGTACAAAAACTATATATGAAGAATTGAAAAATTTAGTAGTCTAATTCGGAGCATACAAATACCATTTAAACATGGTCCACAAAGCCACTGCCTTCTCCTTCTATCAGAATATTACAATACCGTGCCAATACCCTCAAAACAAACCCCCACCATCAGTTTAAGGGACATAAGCTCTTCACACACGGCTTGAACCTATATAAGAGCAAATTAGAGCTGAATATCACCAGTATATTTCAAGAAGTCGCAAATATCAAGCGCTTTTAGAAATATTAAAATCCATAGAGATGAGACGCACTTTTAAGCGCTCAGCAAACTTATCCGTGGTTTATCCACGAAAACTAACCTCTGGGCAGGACGTTTGGGTCCAGACTGTCCAACTTGGACAGGAGGTAATCCAGCCCGGAGCTCGCATAATAACGCCACGTACGGCCGAAGAACGCGCGCGATTGGCCTATACGTGGAAGTCGCGTGGTGTCCGAATGCCGTACGGTCGAGCGGTCCAATGCGACCTAGCACAAACCTCCACACCAGCAGAGGAGAGCCTTACACCTCCTCCTTCGCCATCAACAAGACCACGCACCATCATAACACTAGAGCAATATCGCCAAAGATCAAAGAGGGCCCGCAAAATCCAGCAAAAGTTACACACCCTGTTTGATACGCCAGCCATCAAAACCCTGGCAAGGAAAGAGGTCCTCGACACCATACCTAAAAACACAACACAAAAAGTGAACCCGTACGCCACTTACGGATACGGGAACAACATCTGGCAGCAACAGGTACGGCTGGATTTTGAAGAAGCATGGAAATCTAAAAAAAAAGGAGGAGGTGAGGCAGAAGAGGAATAAGGGTAACAAAACAAACGGAACCGGAAGGTAAAGAATGTTCCGAATTGACAAATTTTTTCTATATATACTCCCAGTTAATCCCATGAATCATTATTTCTGGAGGTGTAGTAAAAATTATTCAACAAGTTGAAAAATTTTTACTAGGGGACTATGCAATGCCCCATACACGATTCGTGCCTCAAACACAAAAATATTATAACCAAAATCTAAAATCATTCGAATATGCCCACAGAAACATATGAATGCTTCGCTATCCCGCTACGACATATACATATAAGAACACAGAGTAGCCAGCAGTGGCAGGAGAGCAACAAAAACAAACATTACGAAGCTAGCCATCAACAGCGCTCACCAACAACATACACACGCCCAAAGCATAAGAGCGAGTGGTGACGCGGCAGCGGCGAAGCGTGCGCAGATTTCTGCGTCAATTTTAATATAAGTGGAAATTTTGCAAAAGTGTGCAAAATTCCGGCGGCTTAATCCGCGCTCTCTTCATAACATATAAAAGGCCCTGCGCGGCCTAATACAGACACTAGCTCCACTGCAATTTACGCAGCCTAGTCTCTATTCAATAGCAATTAAGCATTGAATAGAAACATCGATACACATTTTGTAATACCAAAATTGAATATAAGATATCGCAATTTAAGCGTATCGTTCATAATTATTAAAATATGCAAAGAGATAACGCAATTTAGGCGTATCTGAACATAAAACATAAGATATCGCAATTTACGCGTATCGTTCAGAATAATTAATAAGTTACATATTAAATATAAAAGAAAGAAGCATAAATCAATTAGATAATATTTAATACTGCATAATAAAGCATATTAAATAATAATCAAACAGATAAATAAGAACCAAATGTATAGGTTCAATTGCAACGTAAAATTAACATTGCAATTTATGTTTTATAATTCACGTACTTCAATACATTCTGCTATTAACTAGAAAAAAAATCAACAATTATTTTAATATACATTCCTTTTACCTGGTATCCCGGACCTGAACAAATATCACTATCAAATTATTATAAAAGAAGATAAATAGAATTTATCTAGTATCTGTTGTTAAGATTACGACACAGATTAAGCAAATGCTCACCACTTTTCTATAATAAAATCACTCGCAGGACCAAGAAGAGTCGTGACCGTTTCATACTACGGAAAAAAAATAGTATTTTCAACATTTACAATTAAAATTATATTCATATTGAATTTATAAAACCTAAAATTAGAATTATTAGTCGTATTAGACAAAAGATGTAAAATACGCAATTTTACGAAAAAACGATAAAAATTTGGTTTTACTATTTTGCTTATAATTTTGCGGAAAATTTTTTTATTGATAAACGGGTTTCAGGGAAGTATTCTACGGAAAATTTCCTATGAAAATAAGCAATAAAAAATCGATTTTTTCGAAATTTAAAAGTGTTCTGTCATAAACATCGAAACTAATCTAGAAGGCCCTTTCCAGACTAGACTTCCCACCCACCCCCCGGGCCGTCATTTCCGTGTCCCGGAGCAGGGGTACGGGGACGTCACGCGTGGCCCATTCCGAGCAGTCTCCGTGCCGTCATTCGGCCGACATAATGTTATCGGGGTGATGTTCCTTCGCAACTTAACGAAACGTTGAATACTCAGTGGATTACGTTGTTGAGGCGGTGCAGATTGTTAATGTAGACTATTGTTCATCAATCTGATAACGTTAATTGCCTATTTGCAAGTATTATTAATTATTATTATATTTTTTCCGGTTTTACGGCAGACTGTTAGTGTACACCATATACACGAACTCGGCAGTGATTGCTAATCTTGTTAAACGTGTTGTCGCAATATCCTGCTGATTGTTTAACAGTATAATGCAATAAACATCTAACTTGTACCGCTGCTCATAGTACACGAGGATAAACTTTACTACTCAAAGTAAGAAGTATTCGTGGCTCAATGGTAAAGCGACAGCCTACGAATCGGAAGGTCTCCGGTTCAAGTCCTGCCGCTGGTCATTTTTTTTCTTATTTTTCTTTTTTTTTTTTTGTTCACCTCGTACAGGGACATGCGCTATAGCTTAATTACGGTCTAATGTGCATATTCCATCGATTTTACAGCTATATTTATGCGTAATAGAGCGCAAAAACTGACCGAGCAAAATGCCGGCAGATTGACGGCACCTGTGCCGCACTCGGACGGCCACATGCTGAGCATATGACGGTCAAAAGCCGGGGCACCTGGCAATCTTGCGGGCGGCGTAAATGTCGTCGTGTTGCCGTCATTGTGCCGAGCCTTGCGGTTTGGGTGGGATAGTAGATAGGCTATAGGCATACTGGCTCATGCGGATTCTGGCTCACCCCCTCCTCTCTTAGTGTGAGCCAGTAACCGTAGTATGTATAAGTCCCAATCTTCCCTTCTCCGTGTCCCGAAAAAAAATTTAGTGGTGGGTTCATGCTCCTCCTCCTTCGCGCAGGTGGAGACGACGACTCGCGCACAGGTGTTTTCCTCTACTTTACGGAATGTATGCGAGAAATGCTCCTTATACAAACTTCGCGTAGATAATTCTGGGATACGTATACAAACTATCCCACGCAGATGTATACAGCTTCCAGCGACATGTGTTTTTTTTTTTTCCTTTCGACTGCGATAAGTTAGTCCCCGTCTGCGCGGACAGATTGCATAGGTACTAGCCCTCACATTTCCAATACGATCTTCACGCAGATAAGGACGAAGACCCGCACACAGGTGTTTTCTGACTGAGAAACGTGAAGCTAGAAAATATTGACCGCCGACTATACATACAAATCCCACAGGTACTATCCCTTTCACTTTCCCAGAGACAACACTCCCGTTTAAAAATCATTTGCAGAGATATCTTATTGGGTTTTGTAGGGAACGCACAGATATATGCCTTTCGCACCGATATACAGCAATTTTCTTAGAAGTCCTAAATAAATTCAGAGTGAGATTTTCTCCAAGATCTTTTCTTGTTAGAAAGGATAATCTCGCATTCTCACAGTCGAGAATCCAAAAAAAAGGGAGTGTACTAAAAGGAGGTGGACACTAGTTTTCAAAATTGGTGAGGGAAATTTTTTCACGAATCGTAAGGCTTTTCACCCTCGATAGATGTGAGGAGGTGTGTTTTTCAAAAATTAGGAGAGAAAACTTTTATTTATTTATTTTTTTTTTAATTTTTATTTATTTATTCATTTTATTTTTTCTTACAAATGTTTGCATGACTGATAGAATAATTTCATAAGTTTAACAGTATGAAGTGCGCAGGCAGTCTTGTAGATTGGATTATGATTTGTGCAAACTGTAACGCACTTGAAAGATGGTTTTGATGGATATAGCCATATTGTTGAATGTTGTAGACGGAAAATTTGAATCGTTGAAGCCATTTCTGTTTTAATGCACCGATGACAAAAATTTTTGATGCGTCATGGAGAGCGTCACGAAGCAAGTTTCCAATTTGAGAGTATTGATGTCCATCTGTTTTCCACCTGATGCCATGATAATTAAGCCAATTGTTTTTCCTCTGCATTTTGTCTGAGAGTTTTTTCCATGAGAAGGGATTTTTGAATATTAGAAAAACAGGATCACAATTTTTGTTAAGAGGTATGATTGCTATTTCCTTTAGAATATAATCTTCTTCGGTTTGCTTGAAACCAGTCATGTCTACAGCATACTCCATTTTTTTTTTTTTTTTTTTTGGTGCAGCCTAGACGAGCTTCTTAACATTCCCACTGATAGGATTGTACTGAACGACGCGATCGTGTAAGATTAGGCAGTATGCTGAAGTGTGAGCAGGAAAATCTTTTTTAGCCTCAAACTCCAGACGTACATCGACAGGAGCGCTCTTGAGAGATTCGTTTTGTCGTGAACAGTCAATAACTATGAGTGGTTCATTCTTGATGAACATAGGCTTTGTCAGCAACGGCTGCGGATCTCTTCCATAGTATGATTTTTGAAAATTAGCATACATATCATAGAGAATTGCATACTGATTGTTATATATGTCGAGATTCATATTGTTGTATGGATAATATTGTGAATTTAAGAAAAGTTTCACATTACTTATCTCACAATGATCAAATCTACTGGCATTTGCAGTTCTTGTAGCTTTTCTCTTTGTTTGTAGTCCGAGAATTACAAAACGAGGTTTCTCCAATTGATTTGAAGTTTTCACTGTCCAGACGTGTTTATTCGTGCTTGGAAGAAGAGGATATTCATATATCTCCCAAGAACGAAAACACATAGAGATGGGGTTATCCTTACCAATGAAATTCAATAGCTGGATTTTTTGTTTATCTGATGCAATAACATATGGCATTAACCATTCTATCTTCGTTATTTTTACTTCACAATCTTCATAAGTAGTTACGCCAGATGATGTAGTTCCATTCTGGATTATTGCATTTAAGTCGCTTCTCGATCTTGTAAGAATGAGCTCATGCTTCATATTAACTATAATTTTTTTATAGTCTTCTGCAAAGCCCAAGATCATACTCAGTGGAATCGCTACGTCAAAGTTTCCGTTTTCATCGACAAACGTTTTGGTATCTTCTTCATCACCAAGCCAGCCTGCGTGTTCTAGCATGTTATTCTGATTCGAATTAAATGAAGTCCATCCTTTCATGAGACTGCCTAACCGACATTTTTACTTTTATCAATCTCCACAGCATTAATTTCATAACGAATTTCATCAAACAGATGACAAATGCCATTGTTCACGAATTTAGTTTTAGTTGGTGCTGTTAAACCATCTTTTAGTTTCAATTTACCACATACGTGGATAGAACTACGAGATGGTAAGAGGCATAGATCTTGATGTTGTATAGAAATACGAATTTCATCACTATTATCAAAGCTTAATGATGAGTATGGTTGATGGGCGTGTACCTCTTAATGAGCAATAGACTCATCGAAGACGACACCTGATTGAATACTTAGAATTTCGTCCATTTTTCTGGAAGCAACAAAGAATTATACACGTGAATTTTTTCCACGAACTTTTAGTCCTAGGCTTTTCAGAAACTGAATGCTCTTCCGTGTTAACGGTTTGAGTTTCTTTGGTCGGCTGATGATAATAATGATGATGTTTTTAACACAATAACCAATTACTACATTTAAATCCGCGAGTGGAAAAAATGAATCAGCTGAAGACTTTTTATCAATGCTAGATAAAAGCCGTAGAACCATTGATAATATATACGGAGTGCGAAAGGTTGATGAAGTGTATATGATTGGTGATTCAGAAATTGAATTTGATGATAAATATGTCAAAGTCAGAAATGAAAGTTATCCTAAAACGAATGGACTAATGGAATTACTATTTAAAAAATATCCGGATGATCTTCTTTTAAGTTCAGCAGATCGTGCAAATTATCGCAAGATATTGGAAGCAACAAATGCTCATCGGAAAAAATTCAGCAAAGATGAATCTATACGAATGTCGAGAAGTAATAAATATAAGAATGTTTTAGCACCAATGTTCCGCAGCACTCCACGTAAAAAGAATGTAAACAGCAGCGGAGGAGGACTTATACCTAAATATAAAATAGCTAAGAAAAATTCTTCCATTGATCTCGTCTATTGGGATGATCCAAACGAGCTTACTGAGAGACTTCGATTATTGATTGGGGAACAATCAGCTGGAAATAATAATCACGTCAATGAAATCCAGTCGATTATTGAGGAATTACGCGAAGCTGGGCATATATATTGACATGCAACTTTCTTCTTTGCATCAGTACTACCATGAATCTCGATGTGTTTGGAAGAAAACTTGAGGGCTCGCAAGTGAGTCGCGGTCCTCCAGGCATTGGTTTCAATTTTACACCGGACGGTGATTTTGATTTAGAAAATAAGCGACTTTGCAACCTAGGACAGCACAATCACCCAAAGAGAAGCGTGTAAGCCAAAGTCAAGACTTTTGACTCCCACATTCGGCCTATACAAATAGCTCACTCCGGTCGCCATCTTGTCGTTGGCCACATTACGGCGTTCTTTTTATAAAAGCTTCTGGCATGTAGCTAGAATTTAAATTTGTAAGATCATACTTACTACTACTGGAGTGAGAGAAGCGTGTAAGCCACATTCAAGACTTTTGACTCCCGCATTCTGTCTATACAAATAGCTCACTCCGGCCGCCATCTTGTCGTTGGCCACAGGACGGCGTTCTTTTTATAAAAGCTTCTGGCATGTAGCTAGAATCTAAGGGTATAAGATCATACTTACTACTGGAGTGAGAGAAGCGTGTAAGCCAACGTCAAGACTTTTGACTCCCGCATTCTGCCTATACAAATAGCTCACTCCGGCCGCCATCTTGTCGTTGGCCACAGGACGGCGTTCTTTTTATAAAAGCTTCTGGCATGTAGCTAGAATCTAAGGGTATAAGATCATACTTACTACTGGAGTGAGAGAAGCGTGTAAGCCAACGTCAAGACTTTTGACTCCCGCATTCTGCCTATACAAATAGCTCACTCCGGCCGCCATCTTGTCGTTGGCCACAGGACGGCGTTCTTTTTATAAAAGCTTCTGGCATGTAGCTAGAATTTAAATTTGTAAGATCATACTTACTACTACTGGAGTGAGAGAAGCGTGTAAGCCACAGTCGAGACTTTTGACTCCCGCATTCTGCCTATACAAATAGCTCACTCCGGCCGCCATCTTGTCGTTGGCCACAGGACGGCGTTCTTTTTATAAAAGCTTCTGGCATGTAGCTAGAATTTAAATTTGTAAGATCATACTTACTACTACTGGAGTGAGAGAAGCGTGTAAGCCACAGTCGAGACTTTTGACTCCCGCATTCTGCCTATACAAATAGCTCACTCCGGTCGCCATCTTGTCGTTGGCCACATTACGGCGTTCTTTTTATAAAAGCTTCTGGCATGTAGCTAGAATTTAAATTTGTAAGATCATACTTACTACTACTGGAGTGAGAGAAGCGTGTAAGCCACATTCAAGACTTTTGACTCCCGCATTCTGTCTATACAAATAGCTCACTCCGGCCGCCATCTTGTCGTTGGCCACAGGACGGCGTTCTTTTTATAAAAGCTTCTGGCATGTAGCTAGAATTTAAATTTGTAAGATCATACTTACTACTACTGGAGTGAGAGAAGCGTGTAAGCCACAGTCGAGACTTTTGACTCCCGCATTCTGCCTATACAAATAGCTCACTCCGGCCGCCATCTTGTCGTTGGCGACAAGGCGGCGTTCTTTTTATAAAAGCTTCTGGCATGTAGCTGGAATTTAAGGGTATAAGATCATACTTACTACTGGAGTGAGAGAAGCGTGTAAGCCACATTCAAGACTTTTGACTCCCGCATTCTGTCTATACAAATAGCTCACTCCGGCCGCCATCTTGTCGTTGGCCACAGGACGGCGTTCTTTTTATAAAAGCTTCTGGCATGTAGCTAGAATTTAAATTTGTAAGATCATACTTACTACTACTGGAGTGAGAGAAGCGTGTAAGCCACAGTCGAGACTTTTGACTCCCGCATTCTGCCTATACAAATAGCTCACTCCGGTCGCCATCTTGTCGTTGGCCACATTTCGGCGTTCTTTTTATAAAAGCTTCTGGCATGTAGCTAGAATTTAAATTTGTAAGATCATACTTACTACTACTGGAGTGAGAGAAGCGTGTAAGCCACAGTCGAGACTTTTGACTCCCGCATTCTGCCTATACAAATAGCTCACTCCGGCCGCCATCTTGTCGTTGGCCACAGGACGGCGTTCTTTTTATAAAAGCTTCTGGCATGTAGCTAGAATTTAAATTTGTAAGATCATACTTACTACTACTGGAGTGAGAGAAGCGTGTAAGCCACATTCAAGACTTTTGACTCCCGCATTCTGCCTATACAAATAGCTCACTCCGGCCGCCATCTTGTCGTTGGCCACAGGACGGCGTTCTTTTTATAAAAGCTTCTGGCATGTAGCTAGAATTTAAATTTGTAAGATCATACTTACTACTACTGGAGTGAGAGAAGCGTGTAAGCCACAGTCGAGACTTTTGACTCCCGCATTCTGCCTATACAAATAGCTCACTCCGGCCGCCATCTTGTCGTTGGCCACAGGACGGCGTTCTTTTTATAAAAGCTTCTGGCATGTAGCTAGAATTTAAATTTGTAAGATCATACTTACTACTACTGGAGTGAGAAGCGTGTAAGCCACAGTCGAGACTTTTGACTCCCGCATTCTGCCTATACAAATAGCTCACTCCGGCCGCCATCTTGTCGTTGGCCACAGGACGGCGTTCTTTTTATAAAAGCTTCTGGCATGTAGCTAGAATTTAAATTTGTAAGATCATACTTACTACTACTGGAGTGAGAGAAGCGTGTAAGCCACAGTCGAGACTTTTGACTCCCGCATTCTGCCTATACAAATAGCTCACTCCGGCCGCCATCTTGTCGTTGGCCACAGGACGGCGTTCTTTTTATAAAAGCTTCTGGCATGTAGCTAGAATTTAAATTTGTAAGATCATACTTACTACTACTGGAGTGAGAGAAGCGTGTAAGCCACAGTCGAGACTTTTGACTCCCGCATTCTGCCTATACAAATAGCTCACTCCGGCCGCCATCTTGTCGTTGGCCACAGGACGGCGTTCTTTTTATAAAAGCTTCTGGCATGTAGCTAGAATTTAAATTTGTAAGATCATACTTACTACTACTGGAGTGAGAGAAGCGTGTAAGCCACAGTCGAGACTTTTGACTCCCGCATTCTGCCTATACAAATAGCTCACTCCGGTCGCCATCTTGTCGTTGGCCACATACGGCGTTCTTTTTATAAAAGCTTCTGGCATGTAGCTAGAATTTAAATTTGTAAGATCATACTTACTACTACTGGAGTGAGAGAAGCGTGTAAGCCACATTCAAGACTTTTGACTCCCGCATTCTGCCTATACAAATAGCTCACTCCGGCCGCCATCTTGTCGTTGGCCACAGGACGGCGTTCTTTTTATAAAAGCTTCTGGCATGTAGCTAGAATTTAAATTTGTAAGATCATACTTACTACTACTGGAGTGAGAGAAGCGTGTAAGTCACATTCAAGACTTTTGACTCCCGCATTCTGCCTATACAAATAGCTCACTCCGGCCGCCATCTTGTCGTTGGCCACAGGACGGCGTTCTTTTTATAAAAGCTTCTGGCATGTAGCTAGAATTTAAATTTGTAAGATCATACTTACTACTACTGGAGTGAGAGAAGCGTGTAAGCCACATTCAAGACTTTTGACTCCCGCATTCTGCCTATACAAATAGCTCACTCCGGCCGCCATCTTGTGTTGGCCACAGGACGGCGTTCTTTTTATAAAAGCTTCTGGCATGTAGCTAGAATTTAAATTTGTAAGATCATACTTACTACTACTGGAGTGAGAGAAGCGTGTAAGCCACAGTCGAGACTTTTGACTCCCGCATTCTGCCTATACAAATAGCTCACTCCGGCCGCCATCTTGTCGTTGGCCACAGGACGGCGTTCTTTTTATAAAAGCTTCTGGCATGTAGCTAGAATTTAAATTTGTAAGATCATACTTACTACTACTGGAGTGAGAGAAGCGTGTAAGCCACAGTCGAGACTTTTGACTCCCGCATTCTGCCTATACAAATAGCTCACTCCGGCCGCCATCTTGTCGTTGGCGACAAGGCGGCGTTCTTTTTATAAAAGCTTCTGGCATGTAGCTAGAATTTAAATTTGTAAGATCATACTTACTACTACTGGAGTGAGAGGAGCGTGTAAGCCAAAGTCAAGACTTTTGACTCCCGCATTCTGCCTATACAAATAGCTCACTCCGGCCGCCATCCTGTCGTTGGCCACAGGACGGCGTTCTTTGTATAAAAGCTTCTGGCATGTAGCTAGAATTTAAATTTGTAAGATCATACTTACTACTACTGGAGTGAGAGAATCGTGTAAGCCACATTCAAGACTTTTGACTCCCGCATTCTGCCTATACAAATAGCTCACTCCGGCCGCCATCCTGTCGTTGGCCACAGGACGGCGTTCTTTGTATAAAAGCTTCTGGCATGTAGCTAGAATTTAAATTTGTAAGATCATACTTACTACTACTGGAGTGAGAGAATCGTGTAAGCCACATTCAAGACTTTTGACTCCCGCATTCTGCCTATACAAATAGCTCACTCCGGCCGCCATCTTGTCGTTGGCCACAGGACGGCGTTCTTTTTATAAAAGCTTCTGGCATGTAGCTAGAATTTAAATTTGTAAGATCATACTTACTACTACTGGAGTGAGAGAAGCGTGTAAGCCACATTCAAGACTTTTGACTCCCGCATTCTGCCTATACAAATAGCTCACTCCGGCCGCCATCTTGTCGTTGGCCACAGGACGGCGTTCTTTTTATAAAAGCTTCTGGCATGTAGCTAGAATTTAAATTTGTAAGATCATACTTACTACTACTGGAGTGAGAGAAGCGTGTAAGCCACAGTCGAGACTTTTGACTCCCGCATTCTGCCTATACAAATAGCTCACTCCGGCCGCCATCTTGTCGTTGGCCACAGGACGGCGTTCTTTTTATAAAAGCTTCTGGCATGTAGCTAGAATTTAAATTTGTAAGATCATACTTACTACTACTGGAGTGAGAGAAGCGTGTAAGCCACAGTCGAGACTTTTGACTCCCGCATTCTGCCTATACAAATAGCTCACTCCGGCCGCCATCTTGTCGTTGGCCACAGGACGGCGTTCTTTTTATAAAAGCTTCTGGCAGTCGAGACTTTTGACTCCCGCATTCTGCCTATACAAATAGCTCACTCCGGTCGCCATCTTGTCGTTGGCCACATTACGGCGTTCTTTTTATAAAAGCTTCTGGCATGTAGCTAGAATTTAAATTTGTAAGATCATACTTACTACTACTGGAGTGAGAGAAGCGTGTAAGCCACAGTCGAGACTTTTGACTCCCGCATTCTGCCTATACAAATAGCTCACTCCGGCCGCCATCTTGTCGTTGGCGACAAGGCGGCGTTCTTTTTATAAAAGCTTCTGGCATGTAGCTGGAATTTAAATTTGTAAGATCATACTTACTACTACTGGAGTGAGAGAAGCGTGTAAGCCACATTCAAGACTTTTGACTCCCGCATTCTGCCTATACAAATAGCTCACTCCGGCCGCCATCTTGTCGTTGGCCACAGGACGGCGTTCTTTTTATAAAAGCTTCTGGCATGTAGCTAGAATTTAAATTTGTAAGATCATACTTACTACTACTGGAGTGAGAGAAGCGTGTAAGCCACATTCAAGACTTTTGACTCCCGCATTCTGCCTATACAAATAGCTCACTCCGGCCACCATCTTGTCGTTGGCCACAGGACGGCGTTCTTTTTATAAAAGCTTCTGGCATGTAGCTAGAATTTAAATTTGTAAGATCATACATACTACTACTGGAGTGAGAGAAGCGTGTAAGCCACATTCAAGACTTTTGACTCCCGCATTCTGCCTATACAAATAGCTCACTCCGGCCGCCATCTTGTCGTTGGCCACAGGACGGCGATCTTTTTATAAAAGCTTCTGGCATGTAGCTAGAATTTAAATTTGTAAGATCATACTTACTACTACTGGAGTGAGAGAAGCGTGTAAGCCACAGTCGAGACTTTTGACTCCCGCATTCTGCCTATACAAATAGCTCACTCCGGCCGCCATCTTGTCGTTGGCCACAGGACGGCGTTCTTTTTATAAAAGCTTCTGGCATGTAGCTAGAATTTAAATTTGTAAGATCATACTTACTACTACTGGAGTGAGAGAAGCGTGTAAGCCACAGTCGAGACTTTTGACTCCCGCATTCTGCCTATACAAATAGCTCACTCCGGCCGCCATCTTGTCGTTGGCGACAAGGCGGCTTTCTTTTTATAAAAGCTTCTGGCATGTAGCTAGAATTTAAATTTGTAAGATCATACTTACTACTACTGGAGTGAGAGAAGCGTGTAAGCCACATTCAAGACTTTTGACTCCCGCATTCTGCCTATACAAATAGCTCACTCCGGCCGCCATCTTGTCGTTGGCCACAGGACGGCGTTCTTTTTATAAAAGCTTCTGGCATGTAGCTGGAATCTAAGGGTATAAGATCATACTTACTACTGGAGTGAGAGAAGCGTGTAAGCCAACGTCAAGACTTTTGACTCCCGCATTCTGCCTATACAAATAGCTCACTCCGGCCGCCATCTTGCGTTGGCGACAGGACGGCGTTCTTTTTATAAAAGCTTCTGGCATGTAGCTGGAATTTAAGGGTATAAGATAATACTTACTGCTGGAGTGAGAGATGCGTGTAAGCCAAAGTCAAGACTTTTGACTCCCGCATTCTGCCTATACAAATAGCTCACTCCGGCCGCCATCTTGTCGTTGGCCACAGGACGGCGTTCTTTTTATAAAAGCTTCTGGCATGTAGCTAGAATTTAAATTTGTAAGATCATACTTACTACTACTGGAGTGAGAGAAGCGTGTAAGCCACAGTCGAGACTTTTGACTCCCGCATTCTGCCTATACAAATAGCTCACTCCGGCCGCCATCTTGTCGTTGGCCACAGGACGGCGTTCTTTTTATAAAAGCTTCTGGCATGTAGCTAGAATTTAAATTTGTAAGATCATACATACTACTACTGGAGTGAGAGAAGCGTGTAAGCCACATTCAAGACTTTTGACTCCCGCATTCTGCCTATACAAATAGCTCACTCCGGCCGCCATCTTGTCGTTGGCCACAGGACGGCGTTCTTTTTATAATAGCTTCTGGCATGTAGCTAGAATTTAAATTTGTAAGATCATACTTACTACTACTGGAGTGAGAGAAGCGTGTAAGCCACAGTCGAGACTTTTGACTCCCGCATTCTGCCTATACAAATAGCTCACTCCGGCCGCCATCTTGTCGTTGGCCACAGGACGGCGTTCTTTTTATAAAAGCTTCTGGCAGTCGAGACTTTTGACTCCCGCATTCTGCCTATACAAATAGCTCACTCCGGTCGCCATCTTGTCGTTGGCCACATTACGGCGTTCTTTTTATAAAAGCTTCTGGCATGTAGCTAGAATTTAAATTTGTAAGATCATACTTACTACTACTGGAGTGAGAGAAGCGTGTAAGCCACAGTCGAGACTTTTGACTCCCGCATTCTGCCTATACAAATAGCTCACTCCGGCCGCCATCTTGTCGTTGGCGACAAGGCGGCGTTCTTTTTATAAAAGCTTCTGGCATGTAGCTAGAATTTAAATTTGTAAGATCATACTTACTACTACTGGAGTGAGAGAAGCGTGTAAGCCACAGTCGAGACTTTTGACTCCCGCATTCTGCCTATACAAATAGCTCACTCCGGCCGCCATCTTGTCGTTGGCCACAGGACGGCGTTCTTTTTATAAAAGCTTCTGGCATGTAGCTAGAATTTAAATTTGTAAGATCATACATACTACTACTGGAGTGAGAGAAGCGTGTAAGCCACATTCAAGACTTTTGACTCCCGCATTCTGCCTATACAAATAGCTCACTCCGGCCGCCATCTTGTCGTTGGCCACAGGACGGCGTTCTTTTTATAAAAGCTTCTGGCATGTAGCTAGAATTTAAATTTGTAAGATCATACTTACTACTACTGGAGTGAGAGAAGCGTGTAAGCCACATTCAAGACTTTTGACTCCCGCATTCTGTCTATACAAATAGCTCACTCCGGCCGCCATCTTGTCGTTGGCCACAGGACGGCGTTCTTTTTATAAAAGCTTCTGGCATGTAGCTAGAATCTAAGGGTATAAGATCATACTTACTACTGGAGTGAGAGAAGCGTGTAAGCCAACGTCAAGACTTTTGACTCCCGCATTCTGCCTATACAAATAGCTCACTCCGGCCGCCATCTTGTCGTTGGCCACAGGACGGCGTTCTTTTTATAAAAGCTTCTGGCATGTAGCTGGAATTTAAGGGTATAAGATCATACTTACTACTGGAGTGAGAGAAGCGTGTAAGCCACATTCAAGACTTTTGACTCCCGCATTCTGCCTATACAAATAGCTCACTCCGGCCGCCATCTTGTCGTTGGCCACAGGACGGCGTTCTTTTTATAAAAGCTTCTGGCATGTAGCTAGAATTTAAATTTGTAAGATCATACCTACTACTACTGGAGTGAGAGAAGCGTGTAAGCCACATTCAAGACTTTTGACTCCCGCATTCTGTCTATACAAATAGCTCACTCCGGCCGCCATCTTGTCGTTGGCCACAGGACGGCGTTCTTTTTATAAAAGCTTCTGGCATGTAGCTAGAATTTAAATTTGTAAGATCATACTTACTACTACTGGAGTGAGAGAAGCGTGTAAGCCACATTCAAGACTTTTGACTCCCGCATTCTGCCTATACAAATAGCTCACTCCGGTCGCCATCTTGTCGTTGGCCACATTACGGCGTTCTTTTTATAAAAGCTTCTGGCATGTAGCTAGAATTTAAATTTGTAAGATCATACTTACTACTACTGGAGTGAGAGAAGCGTGTAAGCCACATTCAAGACTTTTGACTCCCGCATTCTGTCTATACAAATAGCTCACTCCGGCCGCCATCTTGTCGTTGGCCACAGGACGGCGTTCTTTTTATAAAAGCTTCTGGCATGTAGCTAGAATCTAAGGGTATAAGATCATACTTACTACTGGAGTGAGAGAAGCGTGTAAGCCAACGTCAAGACTTTTGACTCCCGCATTCTGCCTATACAAATAGCTCACTCCGGCCGCCATCTTGTCGTTGGCCACAGGACGGCGTTCTTTTTATAAAAGCTTCTGGCATGTAGCTGGAATTTAAGGGTATAAGATCATACTTACTACTGGAGTGAGAGAAGCGTGTAAGCCACATTCAAGACATTTGACTCCCGCATTCTGCCTATACAAATAGCTCACTCCGGTCGCCATCTTGTCGTTGGCCACATTACGGCGTTCTTTTTATAAAAGCTTCTGGCATGTAGCTAGAATTTAAATTTGTAAGATCATACTTACTACTACTGGAGTGAGAGAAGCGTGTAAGCCACATTCAAGACTTTTGACTCCCGCATTCTGTCTATACAAATAGCTCACTCCGGCCGCCATCTTGTCGTTGGCCACAGGACGGCGTTCTTTTTATAAAAGCTTCTGGCATGTAGCTAGAATTTAAATTTGTAAGATCATACTTACTACTACTGGAGTGAGAGAAGCGTGTAAGCCACAGTCGAGACTTTTGACTCCCGCATTCTGCCTATACAAATAGCTCACTCCGGCCGCCATCTTGTCGTTGGCCACAGGACGGCGTTCTTTTTATAAAAGCTTCTGGCATGTAGCTAGAATTTAAATTTGTAAGATCATACTTACTACTACTGGAGTGAGAGAAGCGTGTAAGCCACATTCAAGACTTTTGACTCCCGCATTCTGCCTATACAAATAGCTCACTCCGGCCGCCATCTTGTCGTTGGCCACAGGACGGCGTTCTTTTTATAAAAGCTTCTGGCATGTAGCTAGAATCTAAGGGTATAAGATCATACTTACTACTGGAGTGAGAGAAGCGTGTAAGCCAACGTCAAGACTTTTGACTCCCGCATTCTGCCTATACAAATAGCTCACTCCGGCCGCCATCTTGTCGTTGGCCACAGGACGGCGTTCTTTTTATAAAAGCTTCTGGCATGTAGCTAGAATTTAAATTTGTAAGATCATACTTACTACTACTGGAGTGAGAGAAGCGTGTAAGCCACAGTCGAGACTTTTGACTCCCGCATTCTGCCTATACAAATAGCTCACTCCGGCCGCCATCTTGTCGTTGGCCACAGGACGGCGTTCTTTTTATAAAAGCTTCTGGCATGTAGCTAGAATTTAAATTTGTAAGATCATACTTACTACTACTGGAGTGAGAGAAGCGTGTAAGCCACATTCAAGACTTTTGACTCCCGCATTCTGCCTATACAAATAGCTCACTCCGGCCGCCATCTTGTCGTTGGCCACAGGACGGCGTTCTTTTTATAAAAGCTTCTGGCATGTAGCTAGAATTTAAATTTGTAAGATCATACTTACTACTACTGGAGCGAGAGAAGCGTGTAAGCCACATTCAAGACTTTTGACTCCCGCATTCTGCCTATACAAATAGCTCACTCCGGCCGCCATCTTGTCGTTGGCCACAGGACGGCGTTCTTTTTATAAAAGCTTCTGGCATGTAGCTAGAATTTAAATTTGTAAGATCATACTTACTACTACTGGAGTGAGAGAAGCGTGTAAGCCACATTCAAGACTTTTGACTCCCGCATTCTGTCTATACAAATAGCTCACTCCGGCCGCCATCTTGTCGTTGGCCACAGGACGGCGTTCTTTTTATAAAAGCTTCTGGGATGTAGCTAGAATCTAAGGGTATAAGATCATACTTACTACTGGAGTGAGAGAAGCGTGTAAGCCAACGTCAAGACTTTTGACTCCCGCATTCTGCCTATACAAATAGCTCACTCCGGCCGCCATCCTGTCGTTGGCCACAGGACGGCGTTCATTGTATAAAAGCTTCTAGCATGTAGCTAGAATTTAAATTTGTAAGATCATACTTACTACTACTGGAGTGAGAGAAGCGTGTAAGCCACATTCAAGACATTTGACTCCCGCATTCTGCCTATACAAATAGCTCACTCCGGCCGCCATCTTGTCGTTGGCCACAGGACGGCGTTCTTTTTATAAAAGCTTCTGGCATGTAGCTAGAATTTAAATTTGTAAGATCATACTTACTACTACTGGAGTGAGAGAAGCGTGTAAGCCACATTCAAGACTTTTGACTCCCGCATTCTGCCTATACAAATAGCTCACTCCGGCCGCCATCCAGTCGTTGGCCACAGGACGGCGTTCTTTGTATAAAAGCTTCTGGCATGTAGCTAGAATTTAAATTTGTAAGATCATACTTACTACTACTGGAGTGAGAGAAGCGTGTAAGCCACATTCAAGACTTTTGACTCCCGCATTCTGCCTATACAAATAGCTCACTCCGGCCGCCATCCTGTCGTTGGCCACAGGACGGCGTTCTTTGTATAAAAGCTTCTGGCATGTAGCTAGAATTTAAATTTGTAAGATCATACTTACTACTACTGGAGTGAGAGAAGCGTGTAAGCCACATTCAAGACTTTTGACTCCCGCATTCTGCCTATACAAATAGCTCACTCCGGCCGCCATCTTGTCGTTGGCCACAGGACGGCGTTCTTTTTATAAAAGCTTCTGGCATGTAGCTAGAATTTAAATTTGTAAGATCATACTTACTACTACTGGAGTGAGAGAAGCGTGTAAGCCACAGTCGAGACTTTTGACTCCCGCATTCTGCCTATATAAATAGCTCACTCCGGCCGCCATCTTGTCGTTGGCCACAGGACGGCGTTCTTTTTATAAAAGCTTCTGGCATGTAGCTAGAATTTAAATTTGTAAGATCATACTTACTACTACTGGAGTGAGAGAAGCGTGTAAGCCACAGTCGAGACTTTTGACTCCCGCATTCTGCCTATACAAATAGCTCACTCCGGCCGCCATCTTGTCGTTGGCCACAGGACGGCGTTCTTTTTATAAAAGCTTCTGGCAGTCGAGACTTTTGACTCCCGCATTCTGCCTATACAAATAGCTCACTCCGGTCGCCATCTTGTCGTTGGCCACATTACGGCGTTCTTTTTATAAAAGCTTCTGGCATGTAGCTAGAATTTAAATTTGTAAGATCATACTTACTACTACTGGAGTGAGAGAAGCGTGTAAGCCACAGTCGAGACTTTTGACTCCCGCATTCTGCCTATACAAATAGCTCACTCCGGCCGCCATCTTGTCGTTGGCGACAAGGCGGCGTTCTTTTTATAAAAGCTTCTGGCATGTAGCTAGAATTTAAATTTGTAAGATCATACTTACTACTACTGGAGTGAGAGAAGCGTGTAAGCCACAGTCGAGACTTTTGACTCCCGCATTCTGCCTATACAAATAGCTCACTCCGGCCGCCATCTTGTCGTTGGCCACAGGACGGCGTTCTTTTTATAAAAGCTTCTGGCATGTAGCTAGAATTTAAATTTGTAAGATCATACATACTACTACTGGAGTGAGAGAAGCGTGTAAGCCACATTCAAGACTTTTGACTCCCGCATTCTGCCTATACAAATAGCTCACTCCGGCCGCCATCTTGTCGTCGGCCACAGGACGGCGTTCTTTTTATAAAAGCTTCTGGCATGTAGCTAGAATTTAAATTTGTAAGATCATACATACTACTACTGGAGTGAGAGAAGCGTGTAAGCCACATTCAAGACTTTTGACTCCCGCATTCTGCCTATACAAATAGCTCACTCCGGCCGCCATCTTGTCGTTGGCCACAGGACGGCGTTCTTTTTATAAAAGCTTCTGGCATGTAGCTAGAATTTAAATTTGTAAGATCATACTTACTACTACTGGAGTGAGAGAAGCGTGTAAGCCACAGTCGAGACTTTTGACTCCCGCATTCTGCCTATACAAATAGCTCACTCCGGCCGCCATCTTGTCGTTGGCCACAGGACGGCGTTCTTTTTATAAAAGCTTCTGGCATGTAGCTAGAATTTAAATTTGTAAGATCATACATACTACTACTGGAGTGAGAGAAGCGTGTAAGCCACATTCAAGACTTTTGACTCCCGCATTCTGCCTATACAAATAGCTCACTCCGGCCGCCATCTTGTCGTTGGCCACAGGACGGCGTTCTTTTTATAAAAGCTTCTGGCATGTAGCTAGAATTTAAATTTGTAAGATCATACTTACTACTACTGGAGTGAGAGAAGCGTGTAAGCCACAGTCGAGACTTTTGACTCCCGCATTCTGCCTATACAAATAGCTCACTCCGGCCGCCATCTTGTCGTTGGCCACAGGACGGTGTTCTTTTTATAAAAGCTTCTGGCATGTAGCTAGAATTTAAATTTGTAAGATCATACTTACTACTACTGGAGTGAGAGAAGCGTGTAAGCCACAGTCGAGACTTTTGACTCCCGCATTCTGCCTATACAAATAGCTCACTCCGGCCGCCATCTTGTCGTTGGCGACAAGGCGGCTTTCTTTTTATAAAAGCTTCTGGCATGTAGCTAGAATTTAAATTTGTAAGATCATACTTACTACTACTGGAGTGAGAGAAGCGTGTAAGCCACATTCAAGACTTTTGACTCCCGCATTCTGCCTATACAAATAGCTCACTCCGGCCGCCATCTTGTCGTTGGCCACAGGACGGCGTTCTTTTTATAAAAGCTTCTGGCATGTAGCTGGAATCTAAGGGTATAAGATCATACTTACTACTGGAGTGAGAGAAGCGTGTAAGCCAACGTCAAGACTTTTGACTCCCGCATTCTGCCTATACAAATAGCTCACTCCGGCCGCCATCTTGCGTTGGCGACAGGACGGCGTTCTTTTTATTAAAGCTTCTGGCATGTAGCTGGAATTTAAGGGTATAAGATCATACTTACTGCTGGAGTGAGAGATGCGTGTAAGCCAAAGTCAAGACTTTTGACTCCCGCATTCTGCCTATACAAATAGCTTACTCCGGCCGCCATCTTGTCGTTGGCCACAGGACGGCGTTCTTTTTATAAAAGCTTCTGGCATGTAGCTAGAATTTAAATTTGTAAGATCATACTTACTACTACTGGAGTGAGAGAAGCGTGTAAGCCACAGTCGAGACTTTTGACTCCCGCATTCTGCCTATACAAATAGCTCACTCCGGCCGCCATCTTGTCGTTGGCCACAGGACGGCGTTCTTTTTATAAAAGCTTCTGGCATGTAGCTAGAATTTAAATTTGTAAGATCATACTTACTACTACTGGAGTGAGAGAAGCGTGTAAGCCACAGTCGAGACTTTTGACTCCCGCATTCTGCCTATACAAATAGCTCACTCCGGCCGCCATCTTGTCGTTGGCGACAAGGCGGCATTCTTTTTATAAAAGCTTCTGGCATGTAGCTAGAATTTAAATTTGTAAGATCATACTTACTACTACTGGAGTGAGAGGCCTACGGTCAGAACGTCCAGCCGGGAGTTCCAACATCTTCCCTTAGATTTTCTTGCATGAGCGCTCCGCAGCATCGCAACGTTCTATTGCCCGCCGCGACAGCTCCCAGTCAGCCCGCATGCTCGAGCTGGGAAGGGGGGATTTGGCCTCAGGCGGCCAATAACCAGACGCTCTCGCAGTCAACCCCCCAAGCGGCATACCATGCTACGGAAGCTGTACCAAGCTTTACTCGTAATACCTCAGACACTCCCCGTCCGAGAACCAAGTATCTCGGCAGAACTGTTCGCGAATGGAGGTTAAAATTCTCTGGCGAAAAGGGAGCGAGTATTGAAGAATTTTTGGAGCAAGTCGAAGAGAATAGGCGCTTGGATAATATCCCGGACGAGGAGCTTTTAGACTCTATGGTCCCTATGTTCGAGAAGCCTGCTCTATTTTGGTACCGTACTATGAGGCACTCGTGGCGAACGTACCAAGATTTTAAAAGAGCAGCTCTCAATAATTACAGCAGAACCAAGAGAAATAAGCGAAGTCTAGTAGTTGAGGCTCATCTGCGTACGCAAGGAGAAGACGAACCCGTAAGAGATTATATCGCCTCCTTGCTTACCATTTTAAGTAGATTTGAAAATCCGTGGCAGCTACAAGATCAAGTGGATCTTATCATCGACAATATGCTTCCGAAGCTTAAGAAGAAGATGAAGGTTTTCAAGGGCCGATTGACTAATGTTCAGGAGTTCCTAGATAAAGCTCAAGAGGCAGAAGATGACGAAGAAGGCCAGTGGAGGCCGCCGCCTCCGGCAGATCTAAGTATGCTGCCAGAAACCGCGTACAAGCCTCTCTCCAAGGCCGCGCGGGCCAAGCTCGCCTTCATGACTTCAAAACCGCCGTCTCTGACAGAAGCTGACCTAGAACAACTCTTCAAGAAGTTTTTCCAGAAGAAAACTCAGCAGTCTGCCCCATCGAGCTCCAAAGCATCTGGCTCAAGGAAAAACTCCCTCGACAATAAGGCTCCTGCATCGAGAGCGAATAACTCACCGCAACCAGGTGACTCCAAACAAGCATCAACCCGTGGTGGCGGCAGAGGTCGGGGAGGAAGACGAGAAGTAAGCCGCACCGATCCCGTTACTCCCAAGTCCGACAAGAATAAAGACAAACCGGCGGGACCAGACGGTGATAACCTTCTCTGCTGGAATTGTAGCTGGCCCGGCTACACAAAATTTACTTGTCCGGGTTGCACTTCCGAGCAATCAAAAAACGAGAAAGAGAGCGCGTAGATGAGGTCCCTACCGCTCTAGAGAATCCGCGGACCTTCAACGCTACAAGCGTAACAGGAGTAGCGCAAACACTTCACGGCACGGCGGGCGACTCACCGCTAGCAACGAGTAATCCGACCGATGTGGAGGCGTCTTGCGATGTAGGTACTGTTGCCAGCGCTTTAGTAGAGAAGTACCCACGGTGGTGGCTGACCGTAGAAGTCGGCCAATATCAATTTAGAGGACTCTACGATACCGGAGCTTCACGCACCGTCCTCGGCCCCACAGGTTTATCGCTCGCGGCTTCTCTAAATAGGCGCGTCCGACCCCATGTGGGCCCTGGAGCTAGAGCAGTTGACGGTCACTACGTCCCCATAATTGGTAGTATCAAGTTGCCCTTCACTGTCAAAGGAATAACGCATCAGATTGACGTTCTTATTTTGAGCGAAGTCGATACAGAATGCACTCTAGGTGCAGACTTCGTTCGCGCTTTTTCCGCAATACTAGACCCTGTAGCAAACAAGTTACACCTCAAAGGCACAGACGTCGAGGTGCCGGCCTCCCTCTCATCTGCACGTGCTGAGGAGCTTATGTCGCTCGCCTCTCTCGGGATAGAAGCGATCACCGATGAGCAGCGTCTAGAAATCGACAATCTGATGGAAGAACTACTACCAGATCCCTCTTGCGAGCAGCTAGGCTGCACAGGATGGATACATCATGACATCGACGTTGGCAGTGCTCGCCCCATTAAGCAGAGGTACTACCCTGTTTCAAAAATTTTAGAGGACGAAATGCACGAGCAAGTGCACAAGATGCTCCGTGCGGGAATAATCAGAAGGTCTAAGAGCAATTGGTCTAGTCCGGTGGTTATGGTACGGAAGTCCGACGGTAGTTTTCGATTCTGTGTCGACTACCGAAAAGTTAATGCGGTGTCTAAAATTGCCGCGTACCCGCTTCCTTACATGGATATGATATTGCGGAAAATACAACACGCGAGATACATTACCGCCTTAGATTGCTCTGGAGCATTTTTACAAATACCTCTTACTGAGCGATCTATTCCGATCACTGCTTTCACCGTACCTGGACTCGGCCTATTCGAATTTGTCAGAATGCCCTACGGCCTGGCGGGCGGCCCGGCTACCTTCCAGATGCTGGCTGACAAATTGATCACGCCAGAAATGGAGCCGTTTGCTTTCGCATATTTAGACGATATTATTATTGCGACTGATACGTTTTCAGATCACATCAAGTGGCTCACCCTAATCCTAAAACGGATACACGAAGCTGGTCTGACAATAAACCGCAAAAAGTCTAAAATCTGCATGCCCGAGGTGCGCTACCTCGGTGTGCTCGTGAACCGCGAAGGCTGCCGTCCTGATCCCGAACGAGTCAAACCCATTGTCGAATACCCGGCCCCCAAGAACCTTAAGCAATTGCGCAGATTTCTTGGTATGGCCTCTTGGTATCGCAAATTTTTAGAAGATTTTGCAACGCTATGCGAACCGCTTACCGCGCTCACTCGTAAGAATGTTAAATACGAGTGGAAAGACGAACATTGGGCTGCTTTTGAGCAAGTAAAGGCTTTAATCGCAACTGCCCCAGTCGCAAGGCCTGACTTCAGCGCTCCGTTTATTGTAGAATGTGACGCCAGTGACACAGGGCTTGGTAGCGTTCTCTTGCAGCGCGTAGATGGCGAGGAGCGCGTGCTCTGTTTTGCGAGCCGCGTCCTGTCTGCTACGGAGCGGAGGCTGTCAGTGACAGAGAGGGAATGCCTCAGCGTAATCTGGTCTATAGAGAAATTTAGACCATACATCGAAGGCTGTAGTACCACTTCACGGTAGTGACAGATCACCACAGCCTAGTGTGGCTGCAGAATTTAAAGCATCCGAATGGAAAATTAGGCCGTTGGTCTCTACGCTTACAGTCGTATGATTTCGACATAGTGCATCGGAAAGGCAAGGACAATGTGGTCCCCGACGCACTTTCGCGTATGTTCGAGACCGACGAAGACGAATCAGCTGCAATAGCATCCCTCCACGTGGATGAGTCTATAAAAGACCCTTGGTACTTAAAGAAGGCTAAGCAGGTCGCTGAAGACCCCACGGCGCATCCCTTTTGGAAAATCACTGGCGGGCGGCTTTATCATTATCGCCCTGACCCGACAGTAGACGACTTATTGGGACAAGACGAAGATGCTTGGAAGCTTGTAGTACCACGAGAACAGTGCGAGCAGGTGCTCGCTGAGTGCCACGATGAACCTACCTCCGGACATTTAGGGAGATTTAAGACTCATCAGAGAGTAGCACTCCGGTATTACTGGCCCAATTTGTACAAAGATACAGCTCATTTCGTACGAAATTGCCAAGTCTGCCAGCAAGTTAAAGTTGAGCAACTTGCTCCGGCTGGACTCATGGGCAAACATATAGTTTCGCGCCCATGGGAGATAGTCGCGGGTGACACTATGGGCCCTTTTCCCCGATCGACCCTAGGGAACGAACATTTACTAATATTCATTGATTTATTCACGAGATGGATTGAATGCATCCCGATTAGAAAGGCGAATGCAAAAACCATCAAGCGTGAACTGAATTTACGGGTTTTCTTAAGATTCGGAATTCCCGATCAATTCCTATCGGACAATGGCACTCCTTTCAAGAACAAGCTAGTCGACAAATTCTTAGAATCACATGGGGTCTATCACAGTACGTGTGCTCCTTACTCGCCCAAATCAAATCCGACCGAACGAGTAAACCGTACTATAAAAACCATGATCGCTGCGTTCATTGAAACTAAGCATACTACTTGGGATGAGCACATACCGGAGTTCGCGTTCGCGTACAATACCGCTATTCACGAAGCGACCCGCTCTAGTCCAGCCTTCCTCAATTATGGAAGAAATCCCGAGCCACCGCGCACGACGCGACGGGAAATAGAGCAAGCCGCGAGGCAAAGCGTAGAAGAAACAGCACGTGATGATTAGCTAGCTCGCATGGAAAAATTAAACGATTTTCGGGCCAATGCCCTTGAAAATTCGAGAGCTGCACAAGAACGGCAAGAGAAGTACTACAACGCGAAGCATCGTGACATAGTATACGAAGTTGGCGACAAGGTATGGGCAAGAAATCGAATTCTTTCTTCCGCAGCTCAAGCTATTGCTGCGAAGCTCAGCCCCAAGTACGCTGGTCCCTTTATTGTCTCGGCTCGCGTCGGGATGAACTCCTACAAGCTCCAGACAGAGCAGGGAGTAGACATAGGCAAAGTAGCCGTATGTGACTTGAAAACTTGTTATGATGAAGAGCAGTTTCCTGGAGGTGCGCCAGAACCCGATAACTCGGTACTAGAGCCGCCGACTTCGCCTAAGAAAGACGAGCACGCCAGTATCCTTCAACCTGTGCCGTCGGCAGAAGCGACTACGAGCTCTGTGCCGGAAATACAGACTTCGGTTGTGCCGAAGCACCGGGGCAGGCCACGAGGCTCTAAAAATAAGCTACCTCTGCCGACAACGACGTCGCCTCGGCGCCTACGACCCCGAGATAAACAGAATTAGGAATCCCTTCTTTAATTCTTCTCCCTGCTTCTGCTTGTTCCTGTTTGCTTGCATAAATAACGCTTTTGCTTTCGCTTATCATAAATTTTGCCACCTACACCTACGCCCCAGCGGTTAGTTATAGCCTATGGTATAATCTGTTCCACAGGATCATGCTACCCATCAAGAAGGCAGGTGAGAGGGCAGCGACCTTCATTGAGGTGCCAGCTGAGCTGTTGGAGCAGCTCAAGAAGCTGGTCACTGACACCATCCTGGCTCAGACGACTGATATTCCGTCATCGGTGGGTAACCTGGCCCCCTGGCCAGAACTCTTGAAGTCGCTGGGAGAGACGGCTAACGGGACGGCCAGACTCTGGCCGGACAGGTCGGCCCCAGCCTTACCTGCCCCGCCACTGGTCCAACCGCAGCTCCCTACCGACGAGCTGAGGGAAGAACCTGTCTTGGAAGCCGCTCCCCAGGAAGAGGAGCCGGAGATAGAGGAGGCCCCCCAACCAGCGCCATCTCCGAGCTCGTCCACCCCGTCGACGACAGACAGCTTGACTCTAGCACTGCAGGAGTGGACAGCGCTGGAGGCGAGAACTCGCGCTTGTCGGAAGGCTAGACAACAGGCTCAGCAACAAGAGAGTGCGGCTTATGAAGAAGTCCTGCGCTTCTCGCGTCACCCCGACGTCAGGGTGAAGGCGCTGGTCCCGGCGGAGTTCCTCGCCAAGGTACGAAAAATGGTGGAGCTACGGGAGCATATGGTGAAGGCAGAAGCCCAGTGGCTGGAGGACTGAAAGAGAGAGGAGCAAAAGCAAGCTTTGAAGCAGGAGCAGCTGAGAAAGTTGCACGAACTGGAGGAGATCCGCGCTCAGCTACACAGCCTCGAGGCTCCCCCCGTAAGCAAGCAGAGCGTCTCTTACTCCAGCGAGCTGCCTGCAAGAGAGCCTGGGCCAGTGGCTTTAATCTACCGGCATGCTAAGGAGCCCTGCCATGCCATGGATGGCCCTCGCCCTGATCTGAGATATGTCAGATTCTGCCGAGCGTGCAATCTGACAGGAGTCTCAAGGACGAAGAACTGTCCGAACTTCTTCTTGCACAACAAGTTCCATAGCGGAGAGTATCCACGCTATCGCTACTAGGAGTTTCTACACAGAAGAAGGTCTCGCCTCTTGTCTAGCTTCGCAGCATCTACAATTAGAAGACTGTTCTAATTGAACTATTTAGTTCCCATCTGTAATTAGATCGTCGTTACAAAACGTAATGAATATTTTCTTATTTTGTTATTTTCGTTGTATGGCACCGACGCCTACAACTCAGTGCATATTATTGTTTCTTTAGTTAGGCAAGAAGACAAAGAGACTTATTACTCTATCTAATGTACATTTTTTTTTTACCAAAATTTTTGGTTTTTTTTATA
This sequence comes from Nasonia vitripennis, assembly GCF_009193385.2. Taxonomy (NCBI): domain Eukaryota; kingdom Metazoa; phylum Arthropoda; class Insecta; order Hymenoptera; family Pteromalidae; genus Nasonia; species Nasonia vitripennis. The sequence goes on from NW_022279710.1 coordinate 34,379, forward strand.
CAAAACGTAATGAATATTTTCTTATTTTGTTATTTTCGTTGTATGGCACCGACGCCTACAACTCAGTGCATATTATTGTTTCTTTAGTTAGGCAAGAGAGACAAAGAGACTTATTACTCTATCTAATGTACATTTTTTTTTACCTTAGATATTTAATAAATCACTATTTTTGCAATTTCCTAAATTTGTCCCTTTATTTTTCTTAATGGAGAGAGACCGGTTGATCGAGTTGGTACCCCCTGCTACCAACGTCTGGGGGTGGGGCATATAACGAGTTGACTAACGTGCTCTCGTTATGTCTCTCTCCTCCGAATATATATGTGAATAACTATAATTCTGCATGTACATATCCATGTAAACATGTACTATATTTCAGCAGCAAGGTAAGTGAGAGAGTTCACACTTAAGCAGCTAGCAATACGGAGAGAGCCGCGCGCGTGTGTGAGTGTGTCACCTGAAAGAGAGAGAGAGAGTGGGAGAAAGCCCGCGCTGTCACGCTGTCGCGCTCCTCCGACAACTTTGCTTTCGGCTATTGTACGGTGCGGACTAATTTTCCTAGAGAGATCCTGCGATTGCGATCCGTGTCCACGCCGGAGATCTGTACGTTATCTACGAGAAGTCGTGTCTTGTCGTGTCGCCGGGTACGATCTCGTTTAATTGGGAGACCCATTTGTGAGTTCCGCACGAGTTAAGCAGCTATCACTGCTCGCCGTCCTGCCGCACTTATCTGCACGACCAAGGTCACGAGGCATCACCTGCGCTGCCCAGCGAAAGCCCCATTGTCCGTTTACGCCATCCAGGTCGAGGCCATCGCCATCCAGCCACGAGGCATCATCTGCGCCGCCCAGCGAGGGTCCCGTCACTAACTTGTGTATTCGAGAAAAGCCACGAGGCACACGTTCGAGCGAGCCAGCACGGAAGTAATTGTAAGTACCTGCTCGTTTGCTGATCTCTCTCCCCGTAGTAAGCCTAGCTTTGTCTCTCTCTCGCTTGCGCTGCATTTGTTCGTAGGTTTACGATTACATAAAGCATAGTTCATCTTTTATCTATCTTGTTTATTTCTCGCCTGACTCTCCGCTTTCCCCGCGTTCCCTTCTCTCGAAGACGCAAACGTCATATTCGCGATTAAGCTGCGCAGCATTAAGACTCACGACGCCGCCGCGGGCACACGTGCACGAGGGCGTGCACGTACAGCATACTGTGCTACGGGCCAGGCTTCGAACAGCCTTCAAGAAGCCTGCAACGAGTTGCTCATTCGGATCGTCGTCAATTCCTCTCAAATACTTTATACACGGTTTGCGAACACCGTTATACAATAAACATTCAAAATCCGCATAAATAATAAAAGGAACCTTTTCACTCTTACTGTAATCTTCGAATTTGAGAATATTATTCTTACAATCAGGTAAATTTATTCGACAATTATTTAAATTTTTACAATCGCTTTCATGAATTTTCAATCTTTCCTCGGTATAAAATATTTGTAAACACCTTTCACAATGGTAAGATTTTAAATGAGTTTTAGACACTTGAGAACTCAAAAGTCGAGACATACTTTTTATCCAAACGTAATGATATTTAGGCATGTCACCTTCATCAGCACGATTATTTTCTTCATGCTCATCTATATAAAAATCTTGAATGATGAGAAGGTTTGCATGTTTTTCCTTCTTCTCTGTCGTAATATGACAAGGTATTACTTCGAATTTGTGGCCATACTTTCTAAGCATGTATACATTTACTGAAATATTATTCAGTTTTTCAAATTTAGGAATACTTTTAAGTTTTACTGGGAATTCTATACCAGCAAAATTTAATTCATTTTCATGCAATCGATACTGATTAACTCTACTAGCATTTTTGTTACTTGGATATAATGATGAAAGAACAGCATACTTGAAACACTGATCGTCGTTATTATGAACCTTAACACATGCTTTTTTATTTTCAATAAACTTTGGAAAAGGAATATAAGAACTTCCCTTAATTGGAGAATATTTTTCATAATTATACATAAACTTATAATACTCTTCAGTGTCCAGCCTGAATCCTTTTCTTGAAATTCTTCTAATTGCGAAAGAATGGGCTCTTTAATATTGTCTGTAAACCATTTCTCTAAATCTGTTGACATGTATACTGTAGCACTCTCACTCGTAAAATATTTAATATCTGTCGTTTCTTCACCATTTTTTTGCATTGTAAATTCTGAAATAAAATCCGAATTGATTTTCACCACATTATATTCTTCTAAACATGCTTGTGTCTTATCTTTGAAGAGCTTCGGTGCATCATTAAAAAAACTCAATATGTCCACATGCTTTATGTTAACAACCACACCTGTCCTGATTCGATTTTGGAAGGCTGATTGCACATCACGCCACTCAACTCTAGCTTCTGCTTCTTCAGCATGCAGACTACCTCCTCGATGAAGACGATGTTCAAATTCTACTTGCACACACGAAAGATGCGTCAAACAAGTTTGACATTTCTGTTTTTCTCCTCTCGTGAGATTGGATTTAGAAATTTTTTCGTTTAATTCGTTAATAGTAGAATTACACATATCTAACCAATAATGAATATCATTGACGCTCATTTGATCCACATTTTGTACAGTATCGCGAAGCACTTGTACAAGACGTTCGATAAGATCAATCGAAGCCATTTTTACTGTTTTTTCACTAGAGTGTACAAGACGTTCGATAAGATCAATCGAAGCCATTTTTACTGTTTTTTCACTAGAGTGTCACTAGTAATCTTGCACAAAATTGAGACTGAATTTTTTGTTTGCCGAATGCGTCAGATGAACTGTGCTCGTCTAAGAGAAATTTCTCTCTTTTAAAGCTGAAATCATCATAAGAAGAGGTGGAAGATCTCGCTGCTGAGGAGAGAGGAGAAAGATTTTCTCGGGAAGGGATGAATTTTCTTCCAATAAGGGGTACACATTTTTCCATCATCCAATCCTAGAAGATTATGAGACTAAGAGGAGGAAAATTTTCTAGAGAAGGGATGAATTTTTTTCCTTTTGAACCAACCAAAAATCATCTTTGAGCCCAACAAATGAGGGCTATGCATTTGTTTTGAGTATCCATTTCTGGAAGAGTGAAAGGCGGAGTTTCATATTATAAAACGAGGATGCTGGAACCTCGCGAGATTACTTCTTGCTAAACTGTCTACAAAGCTGAAAAGATGGAAAGAACACGTGACTACGATTTGTTGTTTAAAAAGGCTATCCTGCAATGTAAAGAAGAAAATGCTTATATCTGCGACATTCAAGGATTTCAGAGAATTGCAGACGATACTTTTATTTTCAAAGAAATAAGTTTCCTTAATTTGAGGATAACTACCTTACCGACCGCATATCTTTTCAAACCTCCAATGGCTTGGGAAGAACTGACAGAAGAGGAAAAATGCATGTCTCAATGGTTGGAAAAGAGTCATAATGGAATAGCGTGGAACTCTGGCGATATTCCATATCATCGTCTTTATCGAATCTTGCAGATCTGTACACAAGGAGTCGAAAAAATATTCATAAAGGGACAACAGAAAGCCCGATGGATGAAAAATATTTTGCCAAACATGTAAGTTAATTATTTTGAATCGTTTTGATACTTTTTTTTTTGATACTTTTTTGATACTTATCTTTAATTTTATCTGTTACTTTGCAGATCCATTACAAATGTTGAAGACTTCGGATGTCCACCTCTTGAAGAAATAATAAGTGAAAGCCACCACTTTGTTTTAAGCATGCTCTCTGCATTAGGAGAAAACCTATGTGCGCTATTCAAAATGTTGTAGCAATAAGAGCTTGGCTGCTAAATTATTTAGAATCGACATTTGGTCAAGATAAAATAGATAATATTTCTAAAAAAAATAATGTATGTACATGTTTATATTGGAAATAAAGAAAAATAAGATAAAAAACAATGTTGAAATTCTTTCTTAGCTCTAAAAAATCGCTACCAATTCATAGCTTTATTTTTTTTTAAGAAAGAGGATCTATATTATCAATAAAGAATAATTTTTTTTTTATAAAAGAATAATAATTATTATGATATTATTAAAAGAAATGTCATTATTTTTTTTTTAATGAAATAACGTTGAACAGAGTGGATTAAAGAGAAAGGAAGAAAAATGTATACGATATTATATTTATTTATTTATACCTTATTCTATTTTTCATACATCATCACAAAAAAAAAATAATAAATTTTTTTACATTACTTTACTTTTTTTGGTTTTTTTTAAATTTTGATACATCGATATTATCAACTACAATTCTACATCGATAACTCTCGGAACATTTCTTTGTGCTGTTGTTGTGGCTGCTGCTGCTGCTGTTGTTGCTGCTGCTGCTGCTGCTTTTGTTGTTGCTGCTGCTGCTGCTGCTGTTGCTGTTGCTGTTGCTGCTGCTGCTGCTGTTGTTGTTGCTGCCGCGGTTGCTGCATGCCACTGCTACTGCTTTGTTTCTTCAAACTAAGCAGCCCGCGACTTGACGGCTTCTCAGTTTTTAAATCACCTAAAGAAAAAAAAAGATTGTAAAATAATTAATTATATATAAAAAAAAAAATTTATTATAAATTAAAATAACTCACCATCCAATTTTGTTTTTTTTTTGGAATAGGTTTTAAATTTCTTATGCTCCTCACCGAGTTGCATGACTCGCAACTAGATGAGGTGCTGCTACTGGAGCTCGAACTTGTTCCGGACGTAACCGAGGGCTACTAGGGATAAGAGCAAGTGCAGCGTATTTATTCTTTATTAATAATGTATTTTACCTATTAGTAAATTTAGCGAACGTTTCTCCGTCATTTGGCTCTCATATGCGCGAATCGACAAGGCGATACGTGGCTTCAGGCCAATACGGTTAGGAGTGATTTTATAATCATTCCTAGACTGCCACGACCCCCTCTAGGAGTTTTACTCCGCGGATTTTGAGGGTCACTTTCAGTGCAGAGAGGCTAAAGGGCCGATCTGTGACTGCCAGGCCAGAGTGTCGATTGGGCGGGAGGCGTTCGCGCGGGCACATGACTGCGTGTGTATAGCTATAGATATAGAGGAGCGCGCGCACTGCTTCGAGTCCCTTCGGTAGTCCTCGGGAAAGAATCTTTGTTTTTAGCGGGCCCGAGTTTTCGGCGGCGTTTAATGAGTAGAGCGTCAGTTCTCGGCGACAACTTGTGAGAGAAGGTCACACCAGGACCGATCGTTAGGAGATTTCAATAAAGTTATAATATCTGATCAACAATGTTTTCACAGTTTATTTTTGAACCTTGATGTAGTCTTGTCCCGTACAGAACTAGAGCTCGAGGAGGAGCTCGACCTCTTCGAGCTTGTCCTCTTATCCGCCGGACGACTGGGCCTAGTAGCCGCTGATGTGCTAGGTCCAGCTGAAGGCCCCTCTCGGCGGGCAGTACTGGACTGAGAGCTTGGCCTCTCTCGGCGGGCAGTGGTGGACGACGAGCTTGAACTCTCTCGGCGGGGATTGCTGGGGTAAAGAGCTGGGTCTCTTTCGGCGGGCAGGGTTGGGCGAAGAGCTTCCTGGCCTAATCCCTTCATATAATTGCTGCATAGCAGCAAGTGGTGGCAGCGATGGTTAAATTTTTGAAACCGAAAATTGTACTGACTAACCGTAGCCTACGGTGGGCTATTTATTGCGAAAACAGCAGCTTCCCTTTCCACAGCATTTTTTCTAAAGTCCTGTGATTGGTGTAAAAGTTTTCTCTCCTAATTTTTGAAAAACACACCTCCTCACAGCTTATCGAGGTTGAAAAGCCTTACGATTCGTGAAAAAATTTCCCTCCCCAATTTTGAAAAACTAGTGTCCCTCCTTTTAGTACACTCCCTTTTATTTGGAATCTCGACTGTGAGAATGTGAGATTATCCTCTTCTCATAAGAAAAGATCTTGGAGAAAATCTCACTCTGAATTTATTTAGGACTTCTAAGAAAATTGATGTATATCGGTGCGAAAGGCATATATCTGTGCGTTCCCTACAAAACCCAATAGGTTATCTCTGCAAATGATTTTTAAACAGCAGAGTTGTCTCTGGAAAAGTGAAAGGGATAGTACCTGTGGATTTGTATATATAGTCGGCGGTCAATATTTTCTAGCATCACGTTTCTCAGTCAGAAAACACCTGTGTGCGGGTCTTCGTCCTTATCTGCGTGAGGATCGTATTGGAAATGTGAGGGATAGTACCTATGCAATCTGTCCGCGCAGACGGGGGACTAACTTATCGCAGTCGAAAGGAAAACACATGTCGCTGGGAAGCTGCATACATCTGCGTGGGATAGTTTGTATACGTATCCCAGAATTATCTACGCGAAGTTTGTATAAGGAGCATTTCTCGCATACATTCCGTAAAGTAGAGGAAAACCCTGTGCGCGGGTCTTCGTCCTTATCTTGCGACGCTGTGCCTCCCAACACAGGTGCGCAACACCTAACGCCTCGCATGCGCTAGGATTTTTCTTGTTTCGTGGGATTCGACGCGATCGTCACGTTTGGGAGAACGCCAGGGAGAGGGGGAAAATAATCACACAATGATTATCACTTTATTGCTCTTATATTCTCGCCCAGCCCTTCCCTACAACGCGGTGGCAATGATGCCTCCCGCGCACAATGTAGCCACGCAGGGCTTATGTCGGCGCGCACACGCACGAGCCGCACTCGTGCAGCAGACGGCAGGCCTCAGGCCCAGGTCCAGTCTGTTGACGGTTGGCTCTCTCTCTCTCTCTCTCTCTCTCTCTCGTCTCACTCACTCTTCTCTCTCTCTCACTCTCGCGCACGCTGGCTCGACGCCGCGCGTGGATGACGTCGAGGTGTGCGCCCGCACCGCACACCACTCTCTCGTCTCACTCACTCTTCTCTCTCTCTCGCACACGCTGGCTCGATGCCGCGCGTGGATAACGTCGAGGTGTGCGCCCGCACTGCACACCACTCTCCCGTCTCACTCACTCTCCTCTCTCTCTCTCTCTCTCTCTCTCACTCTCGCGCAGGCTGGCTCGACGCCTCGCGTGGATGACGTCGAGGTGTGCGCCCGCCACACACCACTCTCTCGTCTCACTCACTCTTCTCTCTCACTCTCGCGCACGCTGGCTCGACGCCGCGCGTGGATGACGTCGAGGTGTGCGCCCGCACTGCACACCACTCTCCCGTCTCACTCACTCTCTCTCTCTCCTCTCTCCCTCTTCTCTCTCTCTCTCTCACTCTCGCGCACGCTGGCTCGACGCCTCGCGTGGATGACGTCGAGGTGTGGCCCGCACTGCACACCACTCTC
>NW_022279711.1:0-41341 GCF_009193385.2 Nasonia vitripennis
TTACAATTCGCTTCAGCAGTTGAAAATATTCTAAATCGTTAGGATAACCGTGGGAACACTAATAATCACTTTCACTGCTGTCGGCTGTGTAATCAAGAAAGAGTATGGATTCTTTGTCTTCTGCACACAGTTATAGGAGTACATCATACAATTCGCTACAGCAGTTGAAAATATTCGTAATCGTTAGGGTAACTGTGGGGAACACAGTTATCAACGAATCCTAACTAAATCACTTTCACTGCTGTCGGCTGTGAAAGGAAGAAAGACTCTTGTTTTTCTGCACACAGTTATAGGAGTACATCTTACAATTCGCTTCAGCAGTTGAAAATATTCTAAATCGTTAGGATAACCGTGGGGAACACTAATAATCACTTTCACTGCTGTCGGCTGTGTAAAGCAAGAAAGAGTATGGATCTTTGTCTTCTGCACACAGTTACAGGAGTACATCATACAATACGCTTGAGCAGTTGAAAATATTCTAAATCGTTAGGATAACCGTGGGGAACACTAATAATCACTTTCACTGCTGTCGGCTGTGCAAAGCAAGAAAGAGTATGGATTCTTTTGTCTTCTGCACACAGTTACAGGAGTACATCTACAATTCGCTTCAGCAGTTGAAAATATTCTAAATCGTTAGGATAACCGTGGGAACACTAATAATCACTTTCACTGCTGTCGGCTGTGTAAAGCAAGAAAGATTCTTTGTTTTCTGCACACAGTTATAGGAGTACATCTTACAATTCGCTACAGCAGTTGAAAATATTCTAAATCGTTAGGATAACCGTGGGGAACACTAATAATCACTTTCACTGCTGTCGGCTGTGTAAAGCAAGAAAGATACTTTTGTTTTCTGCACACAGTCAGGAGTACATCTTACAATTCGCTTACAGCAGTTGAAAATATTCTAAATCGTTAGGATAACCGTGGGGAACACTAATAATCACTTTCACTGCTGTCGGCTGTGTAAAGCAAGAAAGACTCTTTATTTTCTGCACACAGTTACAGGAGTACATCTTACAATTCGCTTCAGCAGTTGAAAATATTCTAAATCGTTAGGATAACCGTGGGGAACACTAATAATCACTTTCACTGCTGTCGGCTGTGTAAAGCAAGAAAGATCTTTGTTTCTGCACACAGTTATAGGAGTACATCTTACAATTCGCTTCAGCAGTTGAAAATATTCTAAATCGTTAGGATAACCGTGGGGAACACTAATAATCACTTTCACTGCTGTCGGCTGTGTAAAGCAAGAAAGACTCTTTGTTTTCTGCACACAGTTATAGGAGTACATCTTACAATTCGCTTGCAGTTGAAAAATTCTAAATCGTTAGGATAACCGTGGGGAACACTAATAATCACTTTCACTGCTGTCGGCTGTGCAAAGCCAGCAAACGTCTGGACTCTTTGTCTTCAACACACAGTTATAGGAGTACATCTTACAATTAGCTTCAGCAGTTGAAAATATTCTAAATCGTTAGGATAACCGTGGGGAACACTAATAATCACTTTCACTGCTGTCGGCTGTGTAAAGCAAGCAAGAGTATGGATTCTTTGTCTTCTGCACACAGTTATAGGAGTACATCATACAATTCGCTACAGCAGTTGAAAATATTCTAAATCGTTAGGATAACCGTGGGGAACACTAATAATCACTTTCACTGCTGTCGGCTGTGCAAAGCAAGAAAGAGTATGGATTCTTTTTTTCTGCACACAGTTATAGGAGTACATCATACAATACGCTTCAGCAGTTGAAAATATTCTAAATCGTTAGGATAACCGTGGGGAACACTAATAATCACTTTCACTGCTGTCGGCTGTGCAAAGCAAGAAAGAGTATGGATTTCTTTGTCTTCTGCACACAGTTACAGGAGTACATCTTACAATTCGCTTCAGCAGTTGAAAATATTCTAAATCGTTAGGATAACCGTGGGGAACACTAATAATCACTTTCACTGCTGTCGGCTGTGTAAAGCAAGAAAGACTCTTTGTTTTCTGCACACAGTCATAGGAGTACATCTTACAATTCGCTACAGCAGTTGAAAATATTCTAAATCGTAAGGATAACCGTGGGGAACACTAATAATCACTTTCACTGCTGTCGGCTGTGCAAAGCAAGAAAGAGTATGGATTCTTTGTCTTCTGCACACAGTTACAGGAGTACATCATACAATACGCTTGAGCAGTTGAAAATATTCTAAATCGTTAGGATAACCGTGGGGAACACTAATAATCACTTTCACTGCTGTCGGCTGTGTAAAGCAAGAAAGACTCTTTATTTTCTGCATACAGTATAGGAGTACATCTACAATTCGCTACAGCAGTTGAAAATATTCTAAATCGTTAGGATAACCGTGGGGAACACTAATAATCACTTTCACTGCTGTCGGCTGTGTAAAGCAAGAAAGAGTATGGATTCTTTGTCTTCTGCACACAGTTACAGGAGTACATCATACAATTCGCTTCAGCAGTTGAAAATATTCTAAATCGTTAGGATAACCGTGGGGAACACTAATAATCACTTTCACTGCTGTCGGCTGTGTAAAGCAAGAAAGACTCTTTGTTTCTGCACACAGTCATAGGAGTACATGTTACAATTCGCTTCAGCAGTTGAAAATATTCTAAATCGTTAGGATAACCGTGGGGAACACTAATAATCACTTTCACTGCTGTCGGCTGTGTAAAGCAAGAAAGAGTATGGATTCTTTGTCTTCTGCACACAGTTATAGGAGTACATCATACAATTCGCTACAGCAGTTGAAAATATTCTAAATCGTTAGGATAACTGTGGGGAACACGTTATCCTAATCAATAATCACTTTCACTGCTGTCGGCTGTGAAAGCAAGAAAGACTCTTTGTTTTCTGCACACAGTTACAGGAGTACATCTTACAATTCGCTTAAGCAGTTGAAAATATTCTAAATCGTTAGGATAACCGTGGGGAACACTAATAATCACTTTCACTGCTGTCGGCTGTGCAAAGCAAGAAAGAGTATGGATTCTTTGTCTTCTGCACACAGTTACAGGAGTACATCATACAATACGCTTCAGCAGTTGAAAATATTCTAAATCGTTAGGATAACCGTGGGGAACACTAATAATCACTTTCACTGCTGTCGGCTGTGTAAAGCAAGAAAGACTCTTTATTTTCTGCATACAGTCATAGGAGTACATCTTACAATTCGCTACAGCAGTTGAAAATATTCTTAATCGTTAGGATAACCGTGGGGAACACTAATAATAACTTTCACTGCTGTCGGCTGTGCAAAGCAAGAAAGAGTATGGATTCTTTGTCTTCTGCACACAGTTACAGGAGTACATCATACAATACGCTTGAGCAGTTGAAAATATTCTAAATCGTTAGGATAACCGTGGGGAACACTAATAATCACTTTCACTGCTGTCGGCTGTGTAAAGCAAGAAAGACTCTTTGTTTTCTGCACACAGTCATAGGAGTACATCTTACAATTCGCTACAGCAGTTGAAAATATTCTAAATCGTTAGGATAACCGTGGGGAACACTAATAATCACTTTCACTGCTGTCGGCTGTGTAAAGCAAGAAAGACTCTTTGTTTTCTGCACACAGTCATAGGAGTACATCTTACAATTCGCTACAGCAGTTGAAAATATTCTAAATCGTTAGGATAACCGTGGGGAACACTAATAATAACTTTCACTGCTGTCGGCTGTGTAAAGCAAGAAAGAGTATGGATTCTTTGTCTTCTGCACACAGTTATAGGAGTACATCATACAATTCGCTACAGCAGTTGAAAATATTCTAATCGTTAGGGTAACGTGGGGAACACTTATCCTAACGAATCTAATAATCACTTTCACTGCTGTCGGCTGTGAAAGCAAGAAAGACTCTTTGTTTTCTGCACACAGTCATAGGAGTACATCTTACAATTCGCTTCAGCAGTTGAAAATATTCTAAATCGTTAGGATAACCGTGGGGAACACTAATAATCACTTTCACTGCTGTCGGCTGTGTAAAGCAAGAAAGATCTTTGTTTTCTGCACACAGTTATAGGAGTACATCTTACAATTCGCTACAGCAGTTGAAAATATTCTAAATCGTTAGGATAACCGTGGGGAACACTAATAATCACTTTCACTGCTGTCGGCTGTGAAAGGAAGAAAGAGTATGGAATCTTTCTCTTCTGCACACAGTTACAGGAGTACATCTTACAATTCGCTTAAGCAGTTGAAAATATTCTAAATCGTTAGGATAACCGTGGGGAACACTAATAATCACTTTCACTGCTGTCGGCTGTGCAAAGCAAGAAAGAGTATGGATTCTTTGTCTTCTGCACACAGTTACAGGAGTACATCATACAATACGCTTGAGCAGTTGAAAATATTCTAAATCGTTAGGATAAACACTAATAATCACTTTCACTGCTGTCGGCTGTGTAAAGCAAGAAAGACTCTTATTTTCTGCACACAGTCAGGAGTACATCTACAATTCGCTTCAGCAGTTGAAAATATTCTAAATCGTTAGGATAACCGTGGGGAACACTAATAATCACTTTCACTGCTGTCGGCTGTGCAAAGCAAGAAAGAGTATGGATTCTTTGTCTTCTGCACACAGTTACAGGAGTACATCATACAATTACGCTTCAGCAGTTGAAAATATTCTAAATCGTTAGGATAACCGTGGGGAACACTAATAATCACTTTCACTGCTGTCGGCTGTGTAAAGCAAGAAAGACTCTTTTTTCTGCATACAGTCATAGGAGTACATCTTACAATTCGCTACAGCAGTTGAAAATATTCTAAATCGTTAGGATAACCGTGGGGAACACTAATAATCACTTTCACTGCTGTCGGCTGTGTAAAGCAAGAAAGACTCTTTATTTTCTGCACACAGTCATAGGAGTACATCTTACAATTCGCTACAGCAGTTGAAAATATTCTAAATCGTTAGGATAACCGTGGGGAACACTAATAATCACTTTCACTGCTGTCGGCTGTGTAAAGCAAGAAAGAGTATGGATTCTTTGTCTTCTGCACACAGTTATAGGAGTACATCATACAATTCGCTACAGCAGTTGAAAATATTCTAATCGTTAGGATAACCGTGGGGAACACGTATCCTAATCAACTAATAATCACTTTCACTGCTGTCGGCTGTCAAAGGAAGAAAGAGTATGGATTCTTTGTCTTCTGCACACAGTTACAGGAGTACATCATACAATTCGCTTCAGCAGTTGAAAATATTCTAAATCGTTAGGATAACCGTGGGGAACACTAATAATCACACTGCTGTCGGCTGTGTAAAGCAAGAAAGATACTTTGTTTTCTGCACACAGTCATAGGAGTACATTTACAATTCGCTTCAGCAGTTGAAAATATTCTAAATCGTTAGGATAACCGTGGGGAACACTAATAATCACTTTCACTGCTGTCGGCTGTGCAAAGCAAGAAAGAGTCTGGACTCTTTGTCTTCTGCACACAGTTATAGGAGTACATCTTACAATTCGCTTCAGCAGTTGAAAATATTCTAAATCGTTAGGATAACCGTGGGGAACACTAATAATCACTTTCACTGCTGTCGGCTGTGTAAAGCAAGAAAGAGTATGGATTCTTTGTCTTCTGCACACAGTTATAGGAGTACATCATACAATTCGCTACAGCAGTTGAAAATATTCTAATCGTTAGGATAACTGTGGGGAACACAGTTATCCTAACGAATCAATAATAATCACTTTCACTGCTGTCGGCTGTGAAAGCAAGAAAGAGTATGGATTCTTTCTTCTGCACACAGTTACAGGAGTACATCTTACAATTCGCTTCAGCAGTTGAAAATATTCTAAATCGTTAGGATAACCGTGGGGAACACTAATAATCACTTTCACTGCTGTCGGCTGTGAAAGCAAGAAAGAGTATGGATTCTTTGTCTTCTGCACACAGTTACAGGAGTACATCATACAATACGCTTGAGCAGTTGAAAATATTCTAAATCGTTAGGATAACCGTGGGAACACTAATAATCACTTTCACTGCTGTCGGCTGTGCAAAGCAAGAAAGTCTGGACTCTTTGTTTCTGCACACAGTTATAGGAGTACATCTTACAATTCGCTTCAGCAGTTGAAAATATTCTAAATCGTTAGGATAACCGTGGGGAACACTAATAATCACTTTCACTGCTGTCGGCTGTGCAAAGCAAGAAGAGATGGATTCTTTGTCTTCTGCACACAGTTACAGGAGTACATCATACAATACGCTTGAGCAGTTGAAAATATTCTAAATCGTTAGGATAACCGTGGGAACACTAATAATCACTTTCACTGCTGTCGGCTGTGTAAAGCAAGAAAGACTCTTTCTTTTTTTCTGCACACAGTTATAGGAGTACATGTTACAATTCGCTACAGCAGTTGAAAATATTCTAAATCGTTAGGATAACCGTGGGAACACTAATAATCACTTTCACTGCTGTCGGCTGTGTAAAGCAAGAAAGACTCTTTTATTTTCTGCACACAGTCATAGGAGTACATCTTACAATTCGCTACAGCAGTTGAAAATATTCTAAATCGTTAGGATAACCGTGGGGAACACTAATAATCACTTTCACTGCTGTCGGCTGTGAAAGCAAGAAAGAGTATGGATTCTTTGTCTTCTGCACACAGTTACAGGAGTACATCATACAATTCGCTTCAGCAGTTGAAAATATTCTAAATCGTTAGGATAACGTGGGGAACACTAATAATCACTTTTCACTGCTGTCGGCTGTGCAAAGCAAGAAAGAGTCTGGATTCTTTGTCTTCTGCACACAGTTACAGGAGTACATCATACAATTCGCTTCAGCAGTTGAAAATATTCTAAATCGTTAGGATAACCGTGGGGAACACTAATAATCACTTTCACTGCTGTCGGCTGTGTAAAGCAAGAAAGACTCTTTGTTTCTGCACACAGTTACAGGAGTACATCATACAATTCGCTTCAGCAGTGAAAATATTCTAAATCGTTAGGATAACCGTGGGGAACACTAATAATCACTTTCACTGCTGTCGGCTGTGTAAAGCAAGAAAGACTCTTTATTTTCTGCACACAGTTATAGGAGTACATCTTACAATCGCTTCAGCAGTTGAAAATATTCTAAATCGTTAGGATAACCGTGGGGAACACTAATAATCACTTTCACTGCTGTCGGCTGTGCAAAGCAAGAAAGAGTATGGATTCTTTGTCTTCTGCACACAGTTACAGGAGTACATCATACAATACGCTTGAGCAGTTGAAAATATTCTAAATCGTTAGGATAACCGTGGGGAACACTAATAATCACTTTCACTGCTGTCGGCTGTGTAAAGCAAGAAAGACTCTTTGTTTCTGCACACAGTCATAGAGTTCATCATTACAATTCGCTTCAGCAGTTGAAAATATTCTAAATCGTTAGGATAACCGTGGGGAACACTAATAATCACTTTCACTGCTGTCGGCTGTGTGCAAAGCAAGAAAGAGTCTGGATTCTTTGTCTTCTGCACACAGTTACAGGAGTACATCATACAATTCGCTCAGCAGTTGAAAATATTCTAAATCGTTAGGATAACCGTGGGGAACACTAAATAATCACACTGCTGTCGGCTGTGAAAGCAAGAAAGACTTCTTTGTTTTCTGCACACAGTCATAGTAGTTCATGTTACAATTCGCTTACAGCAGTTGAAAATATTCTAAATCGTTAGGATAACCGTGGGGAACACTAATAATCACTTTCACTGCTGTCGGCTGTGTAAAGCAAGAGACTCTTTGTCTTCTGCACACAGTTATAGGAGTACATCTACAATTCGCTACAGCAGTTGAAAATATTCTAAATCGTTAGGATAACCGTGGGGAACACTAATAATCACTTTCACTGCTGTCGGCTGTGCAAAGCAAGAAAGTATGGATCTTTGTCTTCTGCACACAGTTATAGGAGTACATCTTACAATTCGCTTCAGCAGTTGAAAATATTCTAAATCGTTAGGATATAACCGTGGGGAACACTAATAATCACTTTCACTGCTGTCGGCTGTGCAAAGCAAGAAAGAGTATGGATTCTTTGTCTTCTGCACACAGTTACAGGAGTACATACATATAAATACGCTTCAGCAGTTGAAAATATTCTAAATCGTTAGGATAACCGTGGGGAACACTAATAATCACTTTCACTGCTGTCGGCTGTGTAAAGCAAGAAAGACTCTTTGTTTTCTGCATACAGTTATAGGAGTACATCTTACAATTCGCTACAGCAGTTGAAAATATTCTAAATCGTTAGGATAACCGTGGGGAACACTAATAATCACTTTCACTGCTGTCGGCTGTGAAAGCAAGAAAGAGTATGGATTCTTTGTCTTCTGCACACAGTTACAGGAGTACATCTTACAATTCGCTTCAGCAGTTGAAAATATTCTAAATCGTAAGGATAACCGTGGGGAACACTAATAATCACTTTCACTGCTGTCGGCTGTGCAAAGCAAGAAAGAGTATGGATTCTTTCTCTTCTGCACACAGTTACAGGAGTACATCTTACAATTCGCTTCAGCAGTTGAAAATATTCTAAATCGTAAGGATAACCGTGGGGAACACTAATAATCACTTTCACTGCTGTCGGCTGTGCAAAGCAAGAAAGACTATTTCTTTGTCTTCTGCACACAGTTACAGGAGTACATCATACAATTCGCTTCAGCAGTTGAAAATATTCTAAATCGTTAGGATAACCGTGGGGAACACTAATAATCACTTTCACTGCTGTCGGCTGTGTAAAGCAAGAAAGACTCTTTGTTTTCTGCACACAGTCATAGGAGTACATCTTACAATTCGCTACAGCAGTTGAAAATATTCTAAATCGTTAGGATAACCGTGGGGAACACTAATAATCACTTTCACTGCTGTCGGCTGTGAAAGCAAGAAAGAGTATGGATTCTTTGTCTTCTGCACACAGTCATAGGAGTACATCTTACAATTCGCTTCAGCAGTTGAAAATATTCTAAATCGTTAGGATAACCGTGGGGAACACTAATAATCACTTTCACTGCTGTCGGCTGTGCAAAGCAAGAAAGAGTATGGATTCTTTGTCTTCTGCACACAGTTACAGGAGTACATCATACAATACGCTTCAGCAGTTGAGAATATTGTAAATCGTTAGGATAAACGTGGGGAACACTAATAATCACTTTCACTGCTGTCGGCTGTGAAAGGAAGAAAGAGTATGGATTCTTTTCTCTTCTGCACACAGTTACAGGAGTACATCTTACAATTCGCTTCAGCAGTTGAAAATATTCTAAATCGTTAGGATAACCGTGGGGAACACTAATAATCACTTTCACTGCTGTCGGCTGTGCAAAGCAAGAAAGAGTATGGATTCTTTGTCTTCTGCACACAGTTATAGGAGTACATCATACAATTCGCTTCAGCAGTTGAAAATATTCTAAATCGTTAGGATAACCGTGGGGAACACTAATAATCACTTTCACTGCTGTCGGCTGTGTAAAGCAAGAAAGACTCTTTGTTTTCTGCACACAGTTACAGGAGTACATCATACAATACGCTTCAGCAGTTGAAAATATTCTAAATCGTTAGGATAACCGTGGGGAACACTAATAATCACTTTCACTGCTGTCGGCTGTGCAAAGCAAGAAAGAGTATGGATTCTTTGTCTTCTGCACACAGTTACAGGAGTACATCATACAATACGCTTGAGCAGTTGAAAATATTCTAAATCGTTAGGATAACCGTGGGGAACACTAATAATCACACTGCTGTCGGCTGTGTAAAGCAAGAAAGACTCTTTGTTTTCTGCACACAGTCATAGGAGTACATCTTACAATTCGCTACAGCAGTTGAAAATATTCTAAATCGTTAGGATAACCGTGGGGAACACTAATAATCACTTTCACTGCTGTCGGCTGTGCAAAGCAAGAAACGTCTGGACTCTTTGTCTTCTGCACACAGTTATAGGAGTACATCATACAATTCGCTTCAGCAGTTGAAAATATTCTAATCGTTAGGATAACCGTGGGGAACACTAATAATCACTTTCACTGCTGTCGGCTGTGTAATGCAAGAAAGACTCTTGATTTTCTGCATACAGTTACAGGAGTACATCATACAATTCGCTTCAGCAGTTGAAAATATTCTAAATCGTTAGGATAACCGTGGGGAACACTAATAATCACTTTCACTGCTGTCGGCTGTGCAAAGCAAGAAAGAGTATGGATTCTTTGTCTTCTGCACACAGTTATAGGAGTACATCATACAATTCGCTACAGCAGTTGAAAATATTCTAATCGTTAGGGTAACTGTGGGAACACAGTTATCCTAACGAATCTAACTAATAATCACTTTCACTGCTGTCGGCTGTGAAAGGAAGAAAGAGTATGGATTCTTTCTCTTCTGCACACAGTTACAGGAGTACATCTTACAATTCGCTTCAGCAGTTGAAAATATTCTAAATCGTTAGGATAACCGTGGGGAACACTAATAATCACTTTCACTGCTGTCGGCTGTGAAAGCAAGAAGAGTATGGATTCTTTGTCTTCTGCACACAGTTATAGGAGTACATCATACAATACGCTTGAGCAGTTGAAAATATTCTAAATCGTTAGGATAACCGTGGGAACACTAATAATCACTTTCACTGCTGTCGGCTGTGCAAAGCAAGAAAGTCTGGACTCTTTGTCTTCTGCACACAGTTATAGGAGTACATCTTACAATTCGCTTCAGCAGTTGAAAATATTCTAAATCGTTAGGATAACCGTGGGGAACACTAATAATCACTTTCACTGCTGTCGGCTGTGCAAAGCAAGAGAGTATGGATTCTTTGTCTTCTGCACACAGTTACAGGAGTACATCATACAATACGCTTCAGCAGTTGAAAATATTCTAAATCGTTAGGATAACCGTGGGGAACACTAATAATCACTTTCACTGCTGTCGGCTGTGTAAAGCAAGAAAGACTCTTTCTTTTTTTCTGCACACAGTTACAGGAGTACATCATACAATTCGCTTCAGCAGTTGAAAATATTCTAAATCGTTAGGATAACCGTGGGGAACACTAATAATCACTTTCACTGCTGTCGGCTGTGTAAAGCAAGAAAGATACTTTGTTTTCTGCACACAGTCATAGGAGTACATCTTACAATTCGCTACAGCAGTTGAAAATATTCTAAATCGTTAGGATAACCGTGGGGAACACTAATAATCACTTTCACTGCTGTCGGCTGTGCAAAGCAAGAAAGAGTATGGATTCTTTGTCTTCTGCACACAGTTACAGGAGTACATCATACAATACGCTTGAGCAGTTGAAAATATTCTAAATCGTTAGGATAACCGTGGGGAACACTAATAATCACTTTCACTGCTGTCGGCTGTGTAATGCAAGAAAGACTCTTTATTTTCTGCACACAGTCATAGTACATGTTACAATTCGCTTCAGCAGTTGAAAATATTCTAAATCGTTAGGATAACCGTGGGGAACACTAATAATCACTTTCACTGCTGTCGGCTGTGCAAAGCAAGAAAGAGTATGGATTCTTTGTCTTCTGCACACAGTTATAGGAGTACATCATACAATTCGCTACAGCAGTTGAAAATATTCGTAATCGTTAGGATAACGTGGGAACACAGTTATCCTAACGAATCCTAATAATCACTTTCACTGCTGTCGGCTGTGAAAGGAAGAAAGAGTATGGATTCTTTCTCTTCTGCACACAGTTACAGGAGTACATCTTACAATTCGCTTCAGCAGTTGAAAATATTCTAAATCGTTAGGATAACCGTGGGGAACACTAATAATCACTTTCACTGCTGTCGGCTGTGAAAGCAAGAAAGAGTATGGATTCTTTGTCTTCTGCACACAGTTACAGGAGTACATCATACAATACGCTTCAGCAGTTGAAAATATTCTAAATCGTTAGGATAACGTGGGGAACACTAATAATCACTTTCACTGCTGTCGGCTGTGCAAAGCCAGCAAAAGTCTGGACTCTTTGTCTTCTGCACACAGTTATAGGAGTACATCTTACAATTCGCTTCAGCAGTTGAAAATATTCTAAATCGTTAGGATAACCG
Organism: Nasonia vitripennis; assembly: GCF_009193385.2. Lineage (NCBI taxonomy): Eukaryota > Metazoa > Arthropoda > Insecta > Hymenoptera > Pteromalidae > Nasonia > Nasonia vitripennis. The sequence goes on from NW_022279711.1 coordinate 12,047, forward strand.
TGGGGAACACTAATAATCACTTTCACTGCTGTCGGCTGTGCAAAGCAAGAAAGAGTATGGATTCTTTGTCTTCTGCACACAGTTACAGGAGTACATCATACAATACGCTTGAGCAGTTGAAAATATTCTAAATCGTTAGGATAACCGTGGGGAACACTAATAATCACTTTCACTGCTGTCGGCTGTGTAAAGCAAGAAAGACTCTTTTTTTTTTCTGCACACAGTTACAGGAGTACATCTTACAATTCGCTTCAGCAGTTGAAAATATTCTAAATCGTTAGGATAACCGTGGGGAACACTAATAATCACTTTCACTGCTGTCGGCTGTGTAAAGCAAGAAAGATACTTTGTTTTCTGCACACAGTCATAGGAGTACATCTTACAATTCGCTACAGCAGTTGAAAATATTCTAAATCGTTAGGATAACCGTGGGGAACACTAATAATCACTTTCACTGCTGTCGGCTGTGCAAAGCAAGAAAGAGTATGGATTCTTTGTCTTCTGCACACAGTTACAGGAGTACATCATACAATTCGCTTCAGCAGTTGAAAATATTCTAAATCGTTAGGATAACCGTGGGGAACACTAATAATCACTTTCACTGCTGTCGGCTGTGTAATGCAAGAAAGACTCTTTATTTTCTGCATACAGTTACAGGAGTACATCATACAATTCGCTTCAGCAGTTGAAAATATTCTAAATCGTTAGGATAACCGTGGGGAACACTAATAATCACTTTCACTGCTGTCGGCTGTGTAAAGCAAGAAAGACTCTTTGTTTTCTGCACACAGTTACAGGAGTACATCATACAATTCGCTTCAGCAGTTGAAAATATTCTAAATCGTTAGGATAACCGTGGGGAACACTAATAATCACTTTCACTGCTGTCGGCTGTGTAAAGCAAGAAAGACTCTTTGTTTTCTGCACACAGTTATAGGAGTACATCTTACAATTCGCTACAGCAGTTGAAAATATTCTAAATCGTTAGGATAACCGTGGGGAACACTAATAATCACTTTCACTGCTGTCGGCTGTGAAAGCAAGAAAGAGTATGGATTCTTTGTCTTCTGCACACAGTTACAGGAGTACATCATACAATTCGCTTCAGCAGTTGAAAATATTCTAAATCGTTAGGATAACCGTGGGGAACACTAATAATCACTTTCACTGCTGTCGGCTGTGCAAAGCAAGAAAGAGTATGGATTCTTTGTCTTCTGCACACAGTTACAGGAGTACATCATACAATTCGCTTCAGCAGTTGAAAATATTCTAAATCGTTAGGATAACCGCGGGGAACACTAATAATCACTTTCACTGCTGTCGGCTGTGAAAGCAAGAAAGAGTATGGATTCTTTGTCTTCCGCACACAGTTACAGGAGTACATCATACAATTCGCTTCAGCAGTTGAAAATATTCTAAATCGTTACGATAACCGTGGGGAACACTAATAATCACTTTCACTGCTGTCGGCTGTGCAAAGCAAGAAAGAGTATGGATTCTTTGTCTTCTGCACACAGTTACAGGAGTACATCATACAATACGCTTCAGCAGTTGAAAATATTCTAAATCGTTAGGATAACCGTGGGGAACACTAATAATCACTTTCACTGCTGTCGGCTGTGTAAAGCAAGAAAGACTCTTTGTTTTCTGCACACAGTTACAGGAGTACATCATACAATTCGCTTCAGCAGTTGAAAATATTCTAAATCGTTAGGATAACCGTGGGGAACACTAATAATCACTTTCACTGCTGTCGGCTGTGTAAAGCAAGAAAGACTCTTTGTTTTCTGCACACAGTTACAGGAGTACATCATACAATTCGCTTCAGCAGTTGAAAATATTCTAAATCGTTAGGATAACCGTGGGGAACACTAATAATCACTTTCACTGCTGTCGGCTGTGTAAAGCAAGAAAGACTCTTTGTTTTCTGCACACAGTCATAGGAGTACATCTTACAATTCGCTACAGCAGTTGAAAATATTCTAAATCGTTAGGATAACCGTGGGGAACACTAATAATCACTTTCACTGCTGTCGGCTGTGAAAGCAAGAAAGAGTATGGATTCTTTGTCTTCTGCACACAGTTACAGGAGTACATCTTACAATTCGCTTCAGCAGTTGAAAATATTCTAAATCGTTAGGATAACCGTGGGGAACACTAATAATCACTTTCACTGCTGTCGGCTGTGCAAAGCAAGAAAGAGTATGGATTCTTTGTCTTCTGCACACAGTTACAGGAGTACATCATACAATTCGCTTCAGCAGTTGAAAATATTCTAAATCGTTAGGATAACCGTGGGGAACACTAATAATCACTTTCACTGCTGTCGGCTGTGTAAAGCAAGAAAGACTCTTTGTTTTCTGCACACAGTTACAGGAGTACATCATACAATTCGCTTCAGCAGTTGAAAATATTCTAAATCGTTAGGATAACCGTGGGGAACACTAATAATCACTTTCACTGCTGTCGGCTGTGTAAAGCAAGAAAGACTCTTTGTTTTCTGCACACAGTTATAGGAGTACATCTTACAATTCGCTTCAGCAGTTGAAAATATTCTAAATCGTTAGGATAACCGCGGGGAACACTAATAATCACTTTCACTGCTGTCGGCTGTGCAAAGCAAGAAAGTCTGGACTCTTTGTCTTCAACACACAGTTATAGGAGTACATCATACAATTCGCTACAGCCGTTGAAAATATTCTAAATCGTTAGGATAACCGTGGGGAACACTAATAATCACTTTCACTGCTGTCGGCTGTGCAAAGCAAGAAAGAGTATGGATTCTTTGTCTTCTGCACACAGTTACAGGAGTACATCATACAATACGCTTCAGGAGTTGAAAATATTCTAAATCGTTAGGATAACCGTGGGGAACACTAATAATCACTTTCACTGCTGTCGGCTGTGTAAAGCAAGAAAGACTCTTTGTTTTCTGCACACAGTTATAGGAGTACATCTTACAATTCGCTTCAGCAGTTGAAAATATTCTAAATCGTTAGGATAACCGTGGGGAACACTAATAATCACTTTCACTGCTGTCGGCTGTGAAAGCAAGAAAGAGTATGGATTCTTTGTCTTCTGCACACAGTTACAGGAGTACATCTTACAATTCGCTTCAGCAGTTGAAAATATTCTAAATCGTTAGGATAACCGTGGGGAACACTAATAATCACTTTCACTGCTGTCGGCTGTGCAAAGCAAGAAAGTATGGATTCTTTGTCTTCTGCACACAGTTATAGGAGTACATCATACAATTCGCTACAGCAGTTGAAAATATTCTAAATCGTTAGGATAACCGTGGGGAACACTAATAATCACTTTCACTGCTGTCGGCTGTGTAAAGCAAGAAAGACTCTTTATTTTCTGCACACAGTTACAGGAGTACATCATACAATTCGCTTCAGCAGTTGAAAATATTCTAAATCGTTAGGATAACCGTGGGGAACACTAATAATCACTTTCACTGCTGTCGGCTGTGCAAAGCAAGAAAGAGTATGGATTCTTTGTCTTCTGCACACAGTTATAGGAGTACATCATACAATTCGCTACAGCAGTTGAAAATATTCGTAATCGTTAGGATAACTGTGGGGAACACAGTATCCTAACGAATCCTAACTAATAATCACTTTCACTGCTGTCGGCTGTGAAAAGGAAGAAAGAGTATGGATTCTTTCTCTTCTGCACACAGTTACAGGAGTACATCTTACAATTCGCTTCAGCAGTTGAAAATATTCTAAATCGTTAGGATAACCGTGGGGAACACTAATAATCACTTTCACTGCTGTCGGCTGTGAAAGCAAGAAAGAGTATGGATTCTTTGTCTTCTGCACACAGTTACAGGAGTACATCATACAATACGCTTGAGCAGTTGAAAATATTCTAAATCGTTAGGATAACGTGGGGAACACTAATAATCACTTTCACTGCTGTCGGCTGTGCAAAGCAAGAAAGTCTGGACTCTTTGTCTTCTGCACACAGTTATAGGAGTACATCTTACAATTCGCTTCAGCAGTTGAAAATATTCTAAATCGTTAGGATAACCGTGGGGAACACTAATAATCACTTTCACTGCTGTCGGCTGTGCAAAGCAAGAAAGAGTATGGATTCTTTGTCTTCTGCACACAGTTACAGGAGTACATCATACAATACGCTTGAGCAGTTGAAAATATTCTAAATCGTTAGGATAACCGTGGGGAACACTAATAATCACTTTCACTGCTGTCGGCTGTGTAAAGCAAGAAAGACTCTTTTTTTTTCTGCACACAGTTACAGGAGTACATGTTACAATTCGCTTCAGCAGTTGAAAATATTCTAAATCGTTAGGATAACCGTGGGGAACACTAATAATCACTTTCACTGCTGTCGGCTGTGTAAAGCAAGAAAGATACTTTGTTTTCTGCACACAGTCATAGGAGTACATCATACAATTCGCTACAGCAGTTGAAAATATTCTAAATCGTTAGGATAACCGTGGGGAACACTAATAATCACTTTCACTGCTGTCGGCTGTGCAAAGCAAGAAAGAGTATGGATTCTTTGTCTTCTGCACACAGTTACAGGAGTACATCATACAATACGCTTGAGCAGTTGAAAATATTCTAAATCGTTAGGATAACCGTGGGGAACACTAATAATCACTTTCACTGCTGTCGGCTGTGTAAAGCAAGAAAGACTCTTTATTTTCTGCACACAGTCATAGGAGTACATCTTACAATTCGCTTCAGCAGTTGAAAATATTCTAAATCGTTAGGATAACCGTGGGGAACACTAATAATCACTTTCACTGCTGTCGGCTGTGCAAAGCAAGAAAGAGTATGGATTCTTTGTCTTCTGCACACAGTTACAGGAGTACATCATACAATTCGCTTCAGCAGTTGAAACTATTCTAAATCGTTAGGATAACCGTGGGGAACACTAATAATCACTTTCACTGCTGTCGGCTGTGTAAAGCAAGAAAGACTCTTTATTTTCTGCACACAGTTACAGGAGTACATCATACAATTCGCTTCAGCAGTTGAAAATATTCTAAATCGTTAGGATAACCGTGGGGAACACTAATAATCACTTTCACTGCTGTCGGCTGTGCAAAGCAAGAAAGAGTATGGATTCTTTGTCTTCTGCACACAGTTACAGGAGTACATCATACAATACGCTTCAGCAGTTGAAAATATTCTAAATCGTTAGGATAACCGTGGGGAACACTAATAATCACTTTCACTGCTGTCGGCTGTGTAAAGCAAGAAAGACTCTTTGTTTTCTGCACACAGTTATAGGAGTACATCTTACAATTCGCTACAGCAGTTGAAAATATTCGTAATCGTTAGGATAACCGTGGGGAACACTAATAATCACTTTCACTGCTGTCGGCTGTGCAAAGCAAGAAAGAGTATGGATTCTTTGTCTTCTGCACACAGTTATAGGAGTACATCATACAATTCGCTTCAGCAGTTGAAAATATTCTAATCGTTAGGATAACCGTGGGGAACACTAATAATCACTTTCACTGCTGTCGGCTGTGTAAAGCAAGAAAGACTCTTTGATTTTCTGCACACAGTTACAGGAGTACATCATACAATTCGCTTCAGCAGTTGAAAATATTCTAAATCGTTAGGATAACCGTGGGGAACACTAATAATCACTTTCACTGCTGTCGGCTGTGCAAATCAAGAAAGAGTATGGATTCTTTGTCTTCTGCACACAGTTACAGGAGTACATCATACAATTCGCTTCAGCAGTTGAAAATATTCTAAATCGTTAGGATAACCGTGGGGAACACTAATAATCACACTGCTGTCGGCTGTGTAAATCAAGAAAGACTCTTTGTTTTCTGCACACAGTCATAGGAGTACATCTTACAATTCGCTACAGCAGTTGAAAATATTCTAAATCGTTAGGATAACCGTGGGGAACACTAATAATCACTTTCACTGCTGTCGGCTGTGCAAAGCAAGAAAGTATGGATTTTTGTCTTCTGCACACAGTTATAGGAGTACATCATACAATTCGCTTACAGCAGTTGAAAATATTCTAAATCGTTAGGATAACCGTGGGGAACACTAATAATCACTTTCACTGCTGTCGGCTGTGTAATGCAAGAAAGACTCTTTATTTTCTGCATACAGTTACAGGAGTACATCATACAATTCGCTTCAGCAGTTGAAAATATTCTAAATCGTTAGGATAACCGTGGGGAACACTAATAATCACTTTCACTGCTGTCGGCTGTGCAAAGCAAGAAAGAGTATGGATTCTTTGTCTTCTGCACACAGTTATAGGAGTACATCATACAATTCGCTACAGCAGTTGAAAATATTCTAATCGTTAGGGTAACTGTGGGGAACACAGTTATCCTAACGAATCAACTAATAATCACTTTCACTGCTGTCGGCTGTGAAAGCAAGAAAGAGTATGGATTCTTTGTCTTCTGCACACAGTTACAGGAGTACATCTTACAATTCGCTTCAGCAGTTGAAAATATTCTAAATCGTTAGGATAACCGTGGGGAACACTAATAATCACTTTCACTGCTGTCGGCTGTGAAAGCAAGAAAGAGTATGGATTCTTTGTCTTCTGCACACAGTTACAGGAGTACATCATACAATACGCTTGAGCAGTTGAAAATATTCTAAATCGTTAGGATAACGTGGGGAACACTAATAATCACTTTCACTGCTGTCGGCTGTGCAAAGCAAGAAAAGTCTGGACTCTTTGTCTTCTGCACACAGTTATAGGAGTACATCTTACAATTCGCTTCAGCAGTTGAAAATATTCTAAATCGTTAGGATAACCGTGGGGAACACTAATAATCACTTTCACTGCTGTCGGCTGTGCAAAGCAAGAGAGTATGGATTCTTTGTCTTCTGCACACAGTTACAGGAGTACATCATACAATACGCTTGAGCAGTTGAAAATATTCTAAATCGTTAGGATAACCGTGGGGAACACTAATAATCACTTTCACTGCTGTCGGCTGTGTAAAGCAAGAAAGACTCTTTCTTTTTTTCTGCATACAGTTACAGGAGTACATGTTACAATTCGCTTCAGCAGTTGAAAATATTCTAAATCGTTAGGATAACCGTGGGGAACACTAATAATCACTTTCACTGCTGTCGGCTGTGTAAAGCAAGAAAGATACTTTGTTTTCTGCACACAGTCATAGGAGTACATGTTACAATTCGCTACAGCAGTTGAAAATATTCTAAATCGTTAGGATAACCGTGGGGAACACTAATAATCACTTTCACTGCTGTCGGCTGTGCAAAGCAAGAAAGAGTATGGATTCTTTGTCTTCTGCACACAGTTACAGGAGTACATCATACAATTCGCTTCAGCAGTTGAAAATATTCTAAATCGTTAGGATAACCGTGGGGAACACTAATAATCACTTTCACTGCTGTCGGCTGTGTAAAGCAAGAAAGACTCTTTATTTTCTGCACACAGTTATAGGAGTACATCTTACAATTCGCTTCAGCAGTTGAAAATATTCTAAATCGTTAGGATAACCGTGGGGAACACTAATAATCACTTTCACTGCTGTCGGCTGTGTAAAGCAAGAAAGACTCTTTGTCTTCTGCACACAGTTACAGGAGTACATCATACAATTCGCTTCAGCAGTTGAAAATATTCTAAATCGTTAGGATAACCGTGGGGAACACTAATAATCACTTTCACTGCTGTCGGCTGTGTAAAGCAAGAAAGACTCTTTGTTTTCTGCACACAGTTATAGGAGTACATCTTACAATTCGCTACAGCAGTTGAAAATATTCTAAATCGTTAGGATAACCGTGGGGAACACTAATAATCACTTTCACTGCTGTCGGCTGTGCAAAGCAAGAAAGAGTATGGATTCTTTGTCTTCTGCACACAGTTACAGGAGTACATCATACAATTCGCTTCAGCAGTTGAAAATATTCTAAATCGTTAGGATAACCGTGGGGAACACTAATAATCACTTTCACTGCTGTCGGCTGTGTAAAGCAAGAAAGAGTCTGGTTTTTGTCTGCACACAGTTACAGGAGTACATCTTACAATTCGCTTCAGCAGTTGAAAATATTCTAAATCGTTAGGATAACCGTGGGGAACACTAATAATCACTTTCACTGCTGTCGGCTGTGCAAAGCAAGAAAGAGTATGGATTCTTTGTCTTCTGCACACAGTTACAGGAGTACATCATACAATTCGCTTCAGCAGTTGAAAATATTCTAATCGTTAGGATAACCGTGGGGAACACTAATAATCACTTTCACTGCTGTCGGCTGTGCAAAGCAAGAAAGAGTCTTTCTTTGTTCTGCACACAGTTACAGGAGTACATCATACAATACGCTTCAGCAGTTGAAAATATTCTAAATCGTTAGGATAACCGTGGGGAACACTAATAATCACTTTCACTGCTGTCGGCTGTGTAAAGCAAGAAAGATCTTTGTTTTCTGCACACAGTTACAGGAGTACATCATACAATACGCTTCAGCAGTTGAAAATATTCTAAATCGTTAGGATAACCGTGGGGAACACTAATAATCACTTTCACTGCTGTCGGCTGTGTAAAGCAAGAAAGACTCTTTGTTTTCTGCACACAGTTATAGGAGTACATCATACAATTCGCTACAGCAGTTGAAAATATTCTAAATCGTTAGGATAACCGTGGGGAACACTAATAATCACTTTCACTGCTGTCGGCTGTGTAAAGCAAGAAAGACTCTTTGTTTTCTGCACACAGTTATAGGAGTACATCATACAATTCGCTACAGCAGTTGAAAATATTCTAAATCGTTAGGATAACCGTGGGGAACACTAATAATCACTTTCACTGCTGTCGGCTGTGTAAAGCAAGAAAGAGTATGGATTCTTTGTCTTCTGCACACAGTTACAGGAGTACATCTTACAATTCGCTTCAGCAGTTGAAAATATTCTAAATCGTTAGGATAACCGTGGGAACACTAATAATCACTTTCACTGCTGTCGGCTGTGCAAAGCAAGAAAGAGTATGGATTCTTTGTCTTCTGCACACAGTTACAGGAGTACATCATACAATACGCTTCAGCAGTTGAAAATATTCTAAATCGTTAGGATAACCGTGGGGAACACTAATCAATCACTTTCACTGCTGTCGGCTGTGTAAAGCAAGAAAGACTCTTTATTTTCTTCTGCACACAGTTACAGGAGTACATCTTACAATTCGCTTCAGCAGTTGAAAATATTCTAAATCGTTAGGATAACCGTGGGGAACACTAATAATCACTTTCACTGCTGTCGGCTGTGCAAAGCAAGAAAGAGTATGGATTCTTTGTCTTCTGCACACAGTTACAGGAGTACATCATACAATACGCTTCAGCAGTTGAAAATATTCTAAATCGTTAGGATAACCGTGGGGAACACTAATAATCACACTGCTGTCGGCTGTGTAAAGCAAGAAAGTCTCTCTTTGTTTTCTGCACACAGTTATAGGAGTACATCTTACAATTCGCTTCAGCAGTTGAAAATATTCTAAATCGTTAGGATAACCGTGGGGAACACTAATAATCACTTTCACTGCTGTCGGCTGTGCAAAGCAAGAGAGTATGGATTCTTTGTCTTCTGCACACAGTTACAGGAGTACATCATACAATACGCTTGAGCAGTTGAAAATATTCTAAATCGTTAGGATAACCGTGGGGAACACTAATAATCACTTTCACTGCTGTCGGCTGTGTAAAGCAAGAAAAGACTCTTTCTTTTTTCTGCATACAGTTACAGGAGTACATCTTACAATTCGCTTCAGCAGTTGAAAATATTCTAAATCGTTAGGATAACCGTGGGGAACACTAATAATCACTTTCACTGCTGTCGGCTGTGTAAAGCAAGAAAGATACTTTTTTTCTGCACACAGTCATAGGAGTACATGTTACAATTCGCTACAGCAGTTGAAAATATTCTAAATCGTTAGGATAACCGTGGGGAACACTAATAATCACTTTCACTGCTGTCGGCTGTGCAAAGCAAGAAAGAGTATGGATTCTTTGTCTTCTGCACACAGTTACAGGAGTACATCATACAATACGCTTGAGCAGTTGAAAATATTCTAAATCGTTAGGATAACCGTGGGGAACACTAATAATCACTTTCACTGCTGTCGGCTGTGTAAAGCAAGAAAGACTCTTTATTTCTCTGCACACAGTTATAGGAGTACATCATACAATTCGCTTCAGCAGTTGAAAATATTCTAAATCGTTAGGATAACCGTGGGGAACACTAATAATCACTTTCACTGCTGTCGGCTGTGCAAAGCAAGAAAGACTCTTTATTTTCTGCACACAGTTACAGGAGTACATCATACAATTCGCTTCAGCAGTTGAAAATATTCTAAATCGTTAGGATAACCGTGGGGAACACTAATAATCACTTTCACTGCTGTCGGCTGTGTAAAGCAAGAAAGACTCTTTATTTTCTGCACACAGTCACAGGAGTACATCTTACAATTCGCTACAGCAGTTGAAAATATTCTAAATCGTTAGGATAACCGTGGGGAACACTAATAATCACTTTCACTGCTGTCGGCTGTGAAAGCAAGAAAGAGTATGGATTCTTTTTCTTCTGCACACAGTTACAGGAGTACATCATACAATTCGCTTCAGCAGTTGAAAATATTCTAAATCGTTAGGATAACCGTGGGAACACTAATAATCACTTTCACTGCTGTCGGCTGTGCAAAGCAAGAAAGAGTATGGATTCTTTGTCTTCTGCACACAGTTACAGGAGTAATCATATTACAATTCGCTTGAGCAGTTGAAAATATTCTAAATCGTTAGGATAACCGTGGGGAACACTAATAATCACTTTCACTGCTGTCGGCTGTGCAAAGCAAGAAAGAGTATGGATTCTTTGTCTTCTGCACACAGTTACAGGAGTACATCTTACAATTCGCTTCAGCAGTTGAAAATATTCTAAATCGTTAGGATAACCGTGGGGAACACTAATAATCACTTTCACTGCTGTCGGCTGTGTAAAGCAAGAAAGAGTATGGATTCTTTGTCTTCTGCACACAGTTATAGGAGTACATCATACAATTCGCTTCAGCAGTTGAAAATATTCTAAATCGTTAGGATAACCGTGGGGAACACTAATAATCACTTTCACTGCTGTCGGCTGTGTAAAGCAAGAAAGACTCTTATTTTCTGCACACAGTTACAGGAGTACATCATACAATTCGCTTCAGCAGTTGAAAATATTCTAAATCGTTAGGATAACCGTGGGGAACACTAATAATCACTTTCACTGCTGTCGGCTGTGTAAGCAAGAAAGACTCTTTATTTTCTGCACACAGTTACAGGAGTACATCATACAATTCGCTTCAGCAGTTGAAAATATTCTAAATCGTTAGGATAACCGTGGGGAACACTAATAATCACTTTCACTGCTGTCGGCTGTGTAAAGCAAGAAAGACTCTTTGTTTTCTGCACACAGTTATAGGAGTACATCATACAATTCGCTACAGCAGTTGAAAATATTCTAAATCGTTAGGATAACCGTGGGGAACACTAATAATCACTTTCACTGCTGTCGGCTGTGAAAGCAAGAAAGAGTATGGATTCTTTTCTCTGCACACAGTTACAGGAGTACATCTTACAATTCGCTTCAGCAGTTGAAAATATTCTAAATCGTTAGGATAACCGTGGGGAACACTAATAATCACTTTCACTGCTGTCGGCTGTGCAAAGCAAGAAGAGTATGGATTCTTTGTCTTCTGCACACAGTTACAGGAGTACATCATACAATTCGCTTCAGCAGTTGAAAATATTCTAAATCGTTAGGATAACCGTGGGGAACACTAATAATCACTTTCACTGCTGTCGGCTGTGTAAAGCAAGAAAGACTCTTTATTTTCTGCATACAGTTACAGGAGTACATCATACAATACGCTTCAGCAGTTGCAAATATTCTAAATCGTTAGGATAACCGTGGGGAACACTAATAATCACTTTCACTGCTGTCGGCTGTGCAAAGCAAGAAAGAGTATGGATTCTTTGTCTTCTGCACACAGTTACAGGAGTACATCATACAATTCGCTTCAGCAGTTGAAAATATTCTAAATCGTTAGGATAACCGTGGGGAACACTAATAATCACTTTCACTGCTGTCGGCTGTGTAAAGCAAGAAAGACTCTTTGTTTTCTGCACACAGTCATAGTAGTTCATGTTACAATTCGCTACAGCAGTTGAAAATATTCTAATCGTTAGGATAACCGTGGGGAACACTAATAATCACTTTCACTGCTGTCGGCTGTGCAAAGCAAGCAAAGTCTGGACTCTTTGTCTTCTGCACACAGTTATAGGAGTACATCATACAATTCGCTACAGCAGTTGAAAATATTCGTAATCGTTAGGATAACTGTGGGGAACACTAATAATCACTTTCACTGCTGTCGGCTGTGTAATGCAAGAAAGACTCTTTATTTTCTGCATACAGTTACAGGAGTACATCATACAATACGCTTCAGGAATTGAAAATATTCTAAATCGTTAGGATAACCGTGGGGAACACTAATAATCACTTTCACTGCTGTCGGCTGTGCAAAGCAAGAAAGAGTATGGATTCTTTGTCTTCTGCACACAGTTATAGGAGTACATCATACAATTCGCTACAGCAGTTGAAAATATTCGTAATCGTTAGGGTAACTGTGGGGAACACAGTTATCCTAACGAATCCTAACGGTAATAATCACTTTCACTGCTGTCGGCTGTGAAAGGAAGAAAGAGTATGGATTCTTTCTCTTCTGCACACAGTTACAGGAGTACATCTTACAATTCGCTTCAGCAGTTGAAAATATTCTAAATCGTTAGGATAACCGTGGGGAACACTAATAATCACTTTCACTGCTGTCGGCTGTGAAAGCAAGAAAGAGTATGGATTCTTTGTCTTCTGCACACAGTTACAGGAGTACATCATACAATACGCTTGAGCAGTAGAAAATATTCTAAATCGTTAGGATAACCGTGGGGAACACTAATAATCACTTTCACTGCTGTCGGCTGTGCAAAGCAAGAAAACGTCTGGACTCTTTGTCTTCTGCACACAGTTATAGGAGTACATCTTACAATTCGCTTCAGCAGTTGAAACTATTCTAAATCGTTACGATAACCGTGGGGAACACTAATAATCTCTTTCACTGCTGTCGGCTGTGCAAAGCAAGAGAGAGTATGGATTCTTTGTCTTCTGCACACAGTTACAGGAGTACATCATACAATACGCTTGAGCAGTTGAAAATATTCTAAATCGTTAGGATAACCGTGGGGAACACTAATAATCACTTTCACTGCTGTCGGCTGTGTAATGCAAGAAAGACTCTTTCTTTTTTTCTGCATACAGTTACAGGAGTACATCTTACAATTCGCTTCAGCAGTTGAAAATATTCTAAATCGTTAGGATAACCGTGGGGAACACTAATAATCACTTTCACTGCTGTCGGCTGTGTAAAGCACGAAAGATACTTTGTTTTCTGCACACAGTCATAGTAGTTCATGTTACAATTCGCTACAGCAGTTGAAAATATTCTAAATCGTTAGGATAACCGTGGGGAACACTAATAATCACTTTCACTGCTGTCGGCTGTGCAAAGCAAGAAAGAGTATGGATTCTTTGTCTTCTGCACACAGTTACAGGAGTACATCATACAATACGCTTGAGCAGTTGAAAATATTCTAAATCGTTAGGATAACCGTGGGGAACACTAATAATCACTTTCACTGCTGTCGGCTGTGTAATGCAAGAAAGACTCTTTATTTTCTGCACACAGTCATAGTAGTTCATGTTACAATTCGCTTCAGCAGTTGAAAATATTCTAAATCGTTAGGATAACCGTGGGGAACACTAATAATCACTTTCACTGCTGTCGGCTGTGCAAAGCAAGAAAGAGTATGGATTCTTTGTCTTCTGCACACAGTTACAGGAGTACATCATACAATTCGCTTGAGCAGTTGAAAATATTCTAAATCGTTAGGATAACCGTGGGGAACACTAATAATCACTTTCACTGCTGTCGGCTGTGTAAAGCAAGAAAGACTCTTTATTTTCTGCATACAGTTACAGGAGTACATCTTACAATTCGCTTCAGCAGTTGAAAATATTCTAAATCGTTAGGATAACCGTGGGGAACACTAATAATCACTTTCACTGCTGTCGGCTGTGCAAAGCAAGAAAGAGTATGGATTCTTTGTCTTCTGCACACAGTTACAGGAGTACATCATACAATACGCTTGAGCAGTTGAAAATATTCTAAATCGTTAGGATAACCGTGGGGAACACTAATAATCACACTGCTGTCGGCTGTGTAAAGCAAGAAAGACTCTTTGTTTCTGCACACAGTCATAGGAGTACATCTTACAATTCGCTTCAGCAGTTGAAAATATTCTAAATCGTTAGGATAACCGTGGGGAACACTAATAATCACTTTCACTGCTGTCGGCTGTGCAAAGCAAGAAAGTATGGATTCTTTGTCTTCTGCACACAGTTATAGGAGTACATCATACAATTCGCTTGAGCAGTTGAAAATATTCTAAATCGTTAGGATAACCGTGGGGAACACTAATAATCACTTTCACTGCTGTCGGCTGTGTAAAGCAAGAAAGACTCTTTGATTTTCTGCATACAGTTACAGGAGTACATCATACAATACGCTTCAGCAGTTGAAAATATTCTAAATCGTTAGGATAACCGTGGGGAACACTAATAATCACTTTCACTGCTGTCGGCTGTGCAAAGCAAGAAAGAGTATGAATTCTTTGTCTTCTGCACACAGTTACAGGAGTACATCATACAATACGCTTGAGCAGTTGAAAATATTCTAAATCGTTAGGATAACCGTGGGGAACACTAATAATCACACTGCTGTCGGCTGTGTAAAGCAAGAAAGACTCTTTGTTTTCTGCACACAGACATAGTAGTTCATGTTACAATTCGCTACAGCAGTTGAAAATATTCTAAATCGTAAGGATAACCGTGGGGAACACTAATAATCACTTTCACTGCTGTCGGCTGTGCAAAGCAAGAAACGTCTGGACTTTTTGTCTTCAACACACAGTTATAGGAGTACATCATACAATTAGCTTCAGCAGTTGAAAATATTCTAATCGTTAGGATAACCGTGGGGAACACTAATAATCACTTTCACTGCTGTCGGCTGTGTAATGCAAGAAAGATTCTTTGTTTTCTGCATACAGTTACAGGAGTACATCTACAATTCGCTTCAGCAGTTGAAAATATTCTAAGTCGTTAGGATAACCGTGGGGAACACTAATAATCACTTTCACTGCTGTCGGCTGTGCAAAGCAAGAAAGAGTATGGATTCTATGTCTTCTGCACACAGTTATAGGACTACATCATACAATTCGCTACAGCAGTTGAAAATATTCGTAATCGTTAGGGTAACTGTGGGGAACACAGTTATCCTAACGAATCCTAACGGTAATAATCACTTTCACTGCTGTCGGCTGTGAAAGGAAGAAAGAGTATGGATTCTTTCTCTTCTGCACACAGTTACAGGAGTACATCTTACAATTCGCTTCAGCAGTTGAAAATATTCTAAATCGTTAGGATAACCGTGGGGAACACTAATAATCACTTTCACTGCTGTCGGCTGTGAAAGCAAGAAAGAGTATGGATTCTTTGTCTTCTGCACACAGTTACAGGAGTACATCATACAATACGCTTGAGCAGTAGAAAATATTCTAAATCGTTAGGATAGACATGGGGAACACTAATAATCACTTTCACTGCTGTCGGCTGTGCAAAGCAAGAAAACGTCTGGACTCTTTGTCTTCTGCACACAGTTATAGGAGTACATCTTACAATTCGCTTCAGGAATTGAAAATATTCTAAATCGTTAGGATAACCGTGGGGAACACTAATAATCTCTTTCACTGCTGTCGGCTGTGCAAAGCAAGAGAGAGTATGGATTCTTTGTCTTCTGCACACAGTTACAGGAGTACATCATACAATACGCTTGAGCAGTTGAAAATATTCTAAATCGTTAGGATAACCGTGGGGAACACTAATAATCACTTTCACTGCTGTCGGCTGTGTAATGCAAGAAAGACTCTTTCTTTTTTTCTGCATACAGTTACAGGAGTACATGTTAGAATTCGCTTTAGCAGTTGAAAATATTCTAAATCGTTAGGATAACCGTGGGGAACACTAATAATCACTTTCACTGCTGTCGGCTATGTAAAGCACGAAAGATACTTTGTTTTCTGCACACAGTCATAGTAGTTCATGTTACAATTCGCTACAGCAGTTGAAAATATTCTAAATCGTTAGGATAACCGTGGGGAACACTAATAATCACTTTCACTGCTGTCGGCTGTGCAAAGCAAGAAAGAGTATGGATTCTTTGTCTTCTGCACACAGTTACAGGAGTACATCATACAATACGCTTGAGCAGTTGAAAATATTCTAAATCGTTAGGATAACCGTGGGGAACACTAATAATCACTTTCACTGCTGTCGGCTGTGTAATGCAAGAAAGACTCTTTATTTTCTGCACACAGTCATAGTAGTTCATGTTACAATTCGCTTCAGCAGTTGAAAATATTCTAAATCGTTAGGATAACCGTGGGGAACACTAATAATCACTTTCACTGCTGTCGGCTGTGCAAAGCAAGAAAGAGTATGGATTCTTTGTCTTCTGCACACAGTTATAGGACTACATCATACAATTCGCTACAGCAGTTGAAAATATTCGTAATCGTTAGGGTAACTGTGGGGAACACAGTTATCCTAACGAATCCTAACGGTAATAATCACTTTCACTGCTGTCGGCTGTGAAAGCAAGAAAGAGTATGGATTCTTTCTCTTCTGCACACAGTTACAGGAGTACATCTTACAATTCGCTTCAGCAGTTGAAAATATTCTAAATCGTTAGGATAACCGTGGGGAACACTAATAATCACTTTCACTGCTGTCGGCTGTGAAAGCAAGAAAGAGTATGGATTCTTTGTCTTCTGCACACAGTTACAGGAGTACATCATACAATACGCTTGAGCAGTAGAAAATATTCTAAATCGTTAGGATAGACATGGGGAACACTAATAATCACTTTCACTGCTGTCGGCTGTGCAAAGCAAGAAAAGTATGGATTCTTTGTCTTCTGCACACAGTTATAGGACACTAATAATCACTTTCACTGCTGTCGGCTGTGCAAAGCAAGAAAGAGTATGGATTCTTTGTCTTCTGCACACAGTTACAGGAGTACATCATACAATACGCTTGAGCAGTTGAAAATATTCTAAATCGTTAGGATAACCGTGGGGAACACTAATAATCACTTTCACTGCTGTCGGCTGTGTAATGCAAGAAAGACTCTTTCTTTTTTTCTGCATACAGTTACAGGAGTACATGTTAGAATTCGCTTCAGCAGTTGAAAATATTCTAAATCGTTAGGATAACCGTGGGGAACACTAATAATCACTTTCACTGCTGTCGGCTGTGTAAAGCAAGAAAGATACTTTGTTTTCTGCATACAGTCATAGGAGTACATCTTACAATTCGCTACAGCAGTTGAAAATATTCTAAATCGTTAGGATAACCGTGGGGAACACTAATAATCACTTTCACTGCTGTCGGCTGTGTAAAGCAAGAAAGACTCTTTGTTTTCTGCACACAGTTATAGGAGTACATCTTACAATTCGCTTCAGCAGTTGAAAATATTCTAAATCGTTAGGATAACCGTGGGGAACACTAATAATCACTTTCACTGCTGTCGGCTGTGCAAAGCAAGAAAGAGTATGGATTCTTTGTCTTCTGCACACAGTTACAGGAGTACATCATACAATTCGCTTCAGCAGTTGAAAATATTCTAAATCGTTAGGATAACCGTGGGGAACACTAATAATCACTTTCACTGCTGTCGGCTGTGTAAAGCAAGAAAGACTCTTTATTTCTGCACACAGTCATAGGAGTACATGTTACAATTCGCTTCAGCAGTTGAAAATATTCTAAATCGTTAGGATAACCGTGGGGAACACTAATAATCACTTTCACTGCTGTCGGCTGTGCAAAGCAAGAAAGAGTATGGATTCTTTGTCTTCTGCACACAGTTACAGGAGTACATCATACAATACGCTTGAGCAGTTGAAAATATTCTAAATCGTTAGGATAACCGTGGGGAACACTAATAATCACTTTCACTGCTGTCGGCTGTGTAATGCAAGAAAGACTCTTTATTTTCTGCACACAGTCATAGTAGTTCATGTTACAATTCGCTTCAGCAGTTGAAAATATTCTAAATCGTTAGGATAACCGTGGGGAACACTAATAATCACTTTCACTGCTGTCGGCTGTGCAAAGCAAGAAAGAGTATGGATTCTATGTCTTCTGCACACAGTTATAGGACTACATCATACAATTCGCTACAGCAGTTGAAAATATTCGTAATCGTTAGGGTAACTGTGGGGAACACAGTTATCCTAACGAATCCTAATAATCACTTTCACTGCTGTCGGCTGTGAAAGGAAGAAAGAGTATGGATTCTTTCTCTTCTGCACACAGTTACAGGAGTACATCTTACAATTCGCTTCAGCAGTTGAAAATATTCTAAATCGTTAGGATAACCGTGGGGAACACTAATAATCACTTTCACTGCTGTCGGCTGTGAAAGCAAGAAAGAGTATGGATTCTTTGTCTTCTGCACACAGTTACAGGAGTACATCATACAATACGCTTGAGCAGTTGAAAATATTCTAAATCGTTAGGATAACCGTGGGGAACACTAATAATCACTTTCACTGCTGTCGGCTGTGCAAAGCAAGCAAACGTCTGGACTCTTTGTCTTCTGCACACAGTTATAGGAGTACATCTTACAATTCGCTTCAGCAGTTGAAAATATTCTAAATCGTTAGGATAACCGTGGGGAACACTAATAATCTCTTTCACTGCTGTCGGCTGTGCAAAGCAAGAGAGAGTATGGATTCTTTGTCTTCTGCACACAGTTACAGGAGTACATCATACAATACGCTTGAGCAGTTGAAAATATTCTAAATCGTTAGGATAACCGTGGGGAACACTAATAATCACTTTCACTGCTGTCGGCTGTGTAATGCAAGAAAGACTCTTTCTTTTTTCTGCACACAGTTATAGGAGTACATGTTACAATTCGCTTCAGCAGTTGAAAATATTCTAAATCGTTAGGATAACCGTGGGGAACACTAATAATCACTTTCACTGCTGTCGGCTGTGTAAAGCAAGAAAGATACTTTGTTTTCTGCACACAGTTATAGGAGTACATGTTACAATTCGCTTCAGCAGTTGAAAATATTCTAAATCGTTAGGATAACCGTGGGGAACACTAATAATCACTTTCACTGCTGTCGGCTGTGCAAAGCAAGAAAGAGTATGGATTCTTTGTCTTCTGCACACAGTTACAGGAGTACATCATACAATACGCTTGAGCAGTTGAAAATATTCTAAATCGTTAGGATAACCGTGGGGAACACTAATAATCACTTTCACTGCTGTCGGCTGTGTAATGCAAGAAAGACTCTTTATTTTCTGCACACAGTCATAGTAGTTCATGTTACAATTCGCTTCAGCAGTTGAAAATATTCTAAATCGTTAGGATAACCGTGGGGAACACTAATAATCACTTTCACTGCTGTCGGCTGTGCAAAGCAAGAAAGAGTATGGATTCTTTGTCTTCTGCACACAGTTACAGGAGTACATCATACAATACGCTTGAGCAGTTGAAAATATTCTAAATCGTTAGGATAACCGTGGGGAACACTAATAATCACTTTCACTGCTGTCGGCTGTGTAAAGCAAGAAAGACTCTTTATTTTCTGCATACAGTTACAGGAGTACATCATACAATACGCTTCAGCAGTTGAAAATATTCTAAATCGTTAGGATAACCGTGGGGAACACTAATAATCACTTTCACTGCTGTCGGCTGTGCAAAGCAAGAAAGAGTATGGATTCTTTGTCTTCTGCACACAGTTACAGGAGTACATCATACAATACGCTTGAGCAGTTGAAAATATTCCAAATCGTTAGGATAACCGTGGGGAACACTAATAATCACACTGCTGTCGGCTGTGTAAAGCAAGAAAGACTCTTTGTTTTCTGCACACAGTTATAGTAGTTCATGTTACAATTCGCTTCAGCAGTTGAAAATATTCTAAATCGTTAGGATAACCGTGGGGAACACTAATAATCACTTTCACTGCTGTCGGCTGTGCAAAGCAGAAACGTCTGGACTCTTTGTCTTCTGCACACAGTTATAGGAGTACATCATACAATTCGCTACAGCAGTTGAAAATATTCTAATCGTTAGGATAACCGTGGGGAACACTAATAATCACTTTCACTGCTGTCGGCTGTGTAATGCAAGAAAGACTCTTGATTTTCTGCATACAGTTACAGGAGTACATCATACAATACGCTTCAGCAATTGAAAATATTCTAAATCGTTAGGATAACCGTGGGGAACACTAATAATCACTTTCACTGCTGTCGGCTGTGCAAAGCAAGAAAGAGTATGGATTCTTTGTCTTCTGCACACAGTTATAGGAGTACATCATACAATTCGCTACAGCAGTTGAAAATATTCGTAATCGTTAGGGTAACTGTGGGGAACACAGTTATCCTACGAATCCTAACTAATAATCACTTTCACTGCTGTCGGCTGTGCAAAGCAAGAAAGAGTATGCATTCTTTGTCTTCTGCACACAGTTACAGGAGTACATCATACAATTCGCTTCAGCAGTTGAAAATATTCTAAATCGTTAGGATAACCGTGGGGAACACTAATAATCACTTTCACTGCTGTCGGCTGTGTAAAGCAAGAAAGACTCTTTGTTTTCTGCACACAGTCATAGGAGTACATCATACAATTCGCTTCAGCAGTTGAAAATATTCTAAATCGTTAGGATAACCGTGGGGAACACTAATAATCACTTTCACTGCTGTCGGCTGTGCAAAGCAAGAAAAGTATGGATTCTTTGTCTTCTGCACACAGTTATAGGAGTACATCATACAATTCGCTTCAGCAGTTGAAAATATTCTAAATCGTTAGGATAACTGTGGGAACACAGTTATCCTAACGAATCCTAATAATAATCACTTTCACTGCTGTCGGCTGTGAAAGGAAGAAAGAGTATGGATTCTTTGTCTTCTGCACACAGTTACAGGAGTACATCTTACAATTCGCTTCAGCAGTTGAAAATATTCTAAATCGTTAGGATAACCGTGGGGAACACTAATAATCACTTTCACTGCTGTCGGCTGTGAAAGCAAGAAAGAGTATGGATTCTTTGTCTTCTGCACACAGTTACAGGAGTACATCATACAATACGCTTGAGCAGTTGAAAATATTCTAAATCGTTAGGATAACATGGGGAACACTAATAATCACTTTCACTGCTGTCGGCTGTGCAAAGCAAGAAAGTCTGGACTCTTTGTCTTCAACACACAGTTATAGGAGTACATCATACAATTCGCTTCAGCAGTTGAAAATATTCTAAATCGTTAGGATAACCGTGGGGAACACTAATAATCACTTTCACTGCTGTCGGCTGTGCAAAGCAAGAAAGAGTATGGATTCTTTGTCTTCTGCACACAGTTACAGGAGTACATCATACAATACGCTTGAGCAGTTGAAAATATTCTAAATCGTTAGGATAACCGTGGGGAACACTAATAATCACTTTCACTGCTGTCGGCTGTGTAATGCAAGAAAGACTCTTTATTTTTCTGCATACAGTTACAGGAGTACATGTTACAATTCGCTTCAGCAGTTGAAAATATTCTAAATCGTTAGGATAACCGTGGGGAACACTAATAATCACTTTCACTGCTGTCGGCTGTGTAAAGCAAGAAAGATACTTTGTTTTCTGCACACAGTTATAGGAGTACATGTTACAATTCGCTACAGCAGTTGAAAATATTCTAAATCGTTAGGATAACCGTGGGGAACACTAATAATCACTTTCACTGCTGTCGGCTGTGCAAAGCAAGAAAGAGTATGGATTCTTTGTCTTCTGCACACAGTTACAGGAGTACATCATACAATACGCTTCAGCAGTTGAAAATATTCTAAATCGTTAGGATAACCGTGGGGAACACTAATAATCACTTTCACTGCTGTCGGCTGTGTAAAGCAAGAAAGACTCTTTGTTTTCTGCACACAGTCATAGGAGTACATGTTACAATTCGCTTCAGCAGTTGAAAATATTCTAAATCGTTAGGATAACCGTGGGGAACACTAATAATCACTTTCACTGCTGTCGGCTGTGTAAAGCAAGAAAGACTCTTTGTTTTCTGCATACAGTCATAGGAGTACATCTTACAATTCGCTTCAGCAGTTGAAAATATTCTAAATCGTTAGGATAACCGTGGGGAACACTAATAATCACTTTCACTGCTGTCGGCTGTGTAAAGCAAGAAAGAGTATGGATTCTTTGTCTTCTGCACACAGTTATAGGAGTACATCATACAATTCGCTACAGCAGTTGAAAATATTCGTAATCGTTAGGATAACTGTGGGGAACACAGTTATCCTAACGAATCCTAACGGTAATAATCTTTCACTGCTGTCGGCTGTGAAAGGAAGAAAGAGTATGGATTCTTTCTCTTCTGCACACAGTTACAGGAGTACATCTTACAATTCGCTTCAGCAGTTGAAAATATTCTAAATCGTTAGGATAACCGTGGGGAACACTAATAATCACTTTCACTGCTGTCGGCTGTGAAAGCAAGAAAGAGTATGGATTCTTTGTCTTCTGCACACAGTTACAGGAGTACATCATACAATACGCTTGAGCAGTTGAAAATATTCTAAATCGTTAGGATAGACATGGGGAACACTAATAATCACTTTCACTGCTGTCGGCTGTGCAAAGCAAGAAAACGTCTGCACTCTTTGTCTTCTGCACACAGTTATAGGAGTACATCTTACAATTCGCTTCAGGAATTGAAAATATTCTAAATCGTTAGGATAACCGTGGGGAACACTAATAATCTCTTTCACTGCTGTCGGCTGTGCAAAGCAAGAGAGAGTATGGATTCTTTGTCTTCTGCACACAGTTACAGGAGTACATCATACAATACGCTTGAGCAGTTGAAAATATTCTAAATCGTTAGGATAACCGTGGGGAACACTAATAATCACTTTCACTGCTGTCGGCTGTGTAAAGCAAGAAAGACTCTTTCTTTTTTTCTGCACACAGTTACAGGAGTACATGTTAGAATTCGCTTCAGCAGTTGAAAATATTCTAAATCGTTAGGATAACCGTGGGGAACACTAATAATCACTTTCACTGCTGTCGGCTGTGTAAAGCAAGAAAGACTCTTTGTTTTCTGCACACAGTTATAGGAGTACATCTTACAATTCTACAGCAGTTGAAAATATTCTAAATCGTTAGGATAACCGTGGGGAACACTAATAATCACTTTCACTGCTGTCGGCTGTGAAAAGCAAGAAAGAGTATGGATTCTTTGTCTTCTGCACACAGTTACAGGAGTACATCTTACAATTCGCTTCAGCAGTTGAAAATATTCTAAATCGTTAGGATAACCGTGGGGAACACTAATAATCACTTTCACTGCTGTCGGCTGTGTAAAGCACGAAAGATACTTTGTTTTCTGCACACAGTCATAGTAGTACATGTTACAATTCGCTTCAGCAGTTGAAAATATTCTAAATCGTTAGGATAACCGTGGGGAACACTAATAATCACTTTCACTGCTGTCGGCTGTGTAAAGCAAGAAAGACTCTTTGTTTTCTGCACACAGTTATAGGAGTACATCTTACAATTCGCTTCAGCAGTTGAAAATATTCTAAATCGTTAGGATAACCGTGGGGAACACTAATAATCACTTTCACTGCTGTCGGCTGTGCAAAGCAAGAAAGAGTATGGATTCTATGTCTTCTGCACACAGTTATAGGACTACATCATACAATTCGCTACAGCAGTTGAAAATATTCTAATCGTTAGGATAACTGTGGGGAACACAGTTATCCTACGAATACTAATAATCACTTTCACTGCTGTCGGCTGTGAAAGGAAGAAAGAGTATGGATTCTTTCTCTTCTGCACACAGTTACAGGAGTACATCTTACAATTCGCTTCAGCAGTTGAAAATATTCTAAATCGTTAGGATAACCGTGGGGAACACTAATAATCACTTTCACTGCTGTCGGCTGTGAAAGCAAGAAAGAGTATGGATTCTTTGTCTTCTGCACACAGTTACAGGAGTACATCATACAATACGCTTCAGCAGTTGAAAATATTCTAAATCGTTAGGATAGACATGGGGAACACTAATAATCACTTTCACTGCTGTCGGCTGTGCAAAGCAAGAAAACGTCTGGACTCTTTGTCTTCTGCACACAGTTATAGGAGTACATCTTACAATTCGCTTCAGCAGTTGAAACTATTCTAAATCGTTAGGATAACCGTGGGGAACACTAATAATCACTTTCACTGCTGTCGGCTGTGCAAAGCAAGAGAGAGTATGGATTCTTTGTCTTCTGCACACAGTTACAGGAGTACATCATACAATACGCTTGAGCAGTTGAAAATATTCTAAATCGTTAGGATAACCGTGGGGAACACTAATAATCACTTTCACTGCTGTCGGCTGTGTAATGCAAGAAAGACTCTTTCTTTTTTTCTGCACACAGTTACAGGAGTACATCATACAATTCGCTTCAGCAGTTGAAAATATTCTAAATCGTTAGGATAACCGTGGGGAACACTAATAATCACTTTCACTGCTGTCGGCTGTGTAAAGCAAGAAAGATACTTTGTTTTCTGCACACAGTCATAGTAGTTATTTACAATTCGCTACAGCAGTTGAAAATATTCTAAATCGTTAGGATAACCGTGGGGAACACTAATAATCACTTTCACTGCTGTCGGCTGTGCAAAGCAAGAAAGAGTATGGATTCTTTGTCTTCTGCACACAGTTACAGGAGTACATCATACAATACGCTTGAGCAGTTGAAAATATTCTAAATCGTTAGGATAACCGTGGGGAACACTAATAATCACTTTCACTGCTGTCGGCTGTGTAATGCAAGAAAGACTCTTTATTTTCTGCACACAGTCATAGTAGTTCATGTTACAATTCGCTTCAGCAGTTGAAAATATTCTAAGTCGTTAGGATAACCGTGGGGAACACTAATAATCACTTTCACTGCTGTCGGCTGTGCAAAGCAAGAAAGAGTATGGATTCTTTGTCTTCTGCACACAGTTATAGGAGTACATCTTACAATTCGCTACAGCAGTTGAAACTATTCTAAATGGTTAGGATAACCGTGGGGACACAGTTATCTAACGAATCCTAACTAATAATCACTTTCACTGCTGTCGGCTGTGAAAGGAAGAAAGAGTATGGATTCTTTCTCTTCTGCACACAGTTACAGGAGTACATCTTACAATTCGCTTCAGCAGTTGAAAATATTCTAAATCGTTAGGATAACCGTGGGGAACACTAATAATCACTTTCACTGCTGTCGGCTGTGAAAGCAAGAAAGAGTATGGATTCTTTGTCTTCTGCACACAGTTACAGGAGTACATCATACAATACGCTTGAGCAGTAGAAAATATTCTAAATCGTTAGGATAGACATGGGGAACACTAATAATCACTTTCACTGCTGTCGGCTGTGCAAAGCAAGAAAACGTCTGGACTCTTTGTCTTCTGCACACAGTTATAGGAGTACATCTTACAATTCGCTTCAGCAGTTGAAACTATTCTAAATCGTTACGATAACCGTGGGGAACACTAATAATCTCTTTCACTGCTGTCGGCTGTGCAAAGCAAGAGAGAGTATGGATTCTTTGTCTTCTGCACACAGTTACAGGAGTACATCATACAATACGCTTGAGCAGTTGAAAATATTCTAAATCGTTAGGATAACCGTGGGGAACACTAATAATCACTTTCACTGCTGTCGGCTGTGTAATGCAAGAAAGACTCTTTCTTTTTTTCTGCATACAGTTACAGGAGTACATGTTAGAATTCGCTTCAGCAGTTGAAAATATTCTAAATCGTTAGGATAACCGTGGGGAACACTAATAATCACTTTCACTGCTGTCGGCTGTGTAAAGCAAGAAAGATACTTTGTTTTCTGCACACAGTTATAGTAGTACATCTTACAATTCGCTACAGCAGTTGAAAATATTCTAAATCGTTAGGATAACCGTGGGGAACACTAATAATCACTTTCACTGCTGTCGGCTGTGCAAAGCAAGAAAGAGTATGGATTCTTTGTCTTCTGCACACAGTTACAGGAGTACATCATACAATACGCTTGAGCAGTTGAAAATATTCTAAATCGTTAGGATAACCGTGGGGAACACTAATAATCACTTTCACTGCTGTCGGCTGTGTAATGCAAGAAAGACTCTTTATTTTCTGCACACAGTCATAGTAGTACATGTTACAATTCGCTTCAGCAGTTGAAAATATTCTAAATCGTTAGGATAACCGTGGGGAACACTAATAATCACTTTCACTGCTGTCGGCTGTGCAAAGCAAGAAAGAGTATGGATTCTTTGTCTTCTGCACACAGTTATAGGAGTACATCATACAATTCGCTACAGCAGTTGAAAATATTCGTAATCGTTAGGGTAACTGTGGGGAACACAGTTATCCTAACGAATCCTAACTAATAATCACTTTCACTGCTGTCGGCTGTGAAAGGAGAAAGAGTATGGATTCTTTCTCTTCTGCACACAGTTACAGGAGTACATCTTACAATTCGCTTCAGCAGTTGAAAATATTCTAAATCGTTAGGATAACCGTGGGGAACACTAATAATCACTTTCACTGCTGTCGGCTGTGAAAGCAAGAAAGAGTATGGATTCTTTGTCTTCTGCACACAGTTACAGGAGTACATCATACAATACGCTTGAGCAGTTGAAAATATTCTAAATCGTTAGGATAACCGTGGGAACACTAATAATCACTTTCACTGCTGTCGGCTGTGCAAAGCAAGAAAAGTCTGGACTCTTTGTCTTCTGCACACAGTTATAGGAGTACATCTTACAATTCGCTTCAGCAGTTGAAAATATTCTAAATCGTTAGGATAACCGTGGGGAACACTAATAATCTCTTTCACTGCTGTCGGCTGTGCAAAGCAAGAGAGAGTATGGATTCTTTGTCTTCTGCACACAGTTACAGGAGTACATCATACAATACGCTTGAGCAGTTGAAAATATTCTAAATCGTTAGGATAACCGTGGGGAACACTAATAATCACTTTCACTGCTGTCGGCTATGTAAAGCGCGAAAGATACTTTGTTTTCTGCACACAGTCATAGGAGTACATGTTACAATTCGCTTCAGCAGTTGAAAATATTCTAAATCGTTACGATAACCGTGGGGAACACTAATAATCACTTTCACTGCTGTCGGCTGTGCAAAGCAAGAAAGAGTATGGATTCTTTGTCTTCTGCACACAGTTACAGGAGTACATCATACAATTCGCTTCAGCAGTTGAAAATATTCTAAATCGTTAGGATAACCGTGGGGAACACTAATAATCACTTTCACTGCTGTCGGCTGTGTAAAGCAAGAAAGACTCTTTTTTTTCTGCACACAGTCATAGTAGTTCATGTTACAATTCGCTTCAGCAGTTGAAAATATTCTAAATCGTTAGGATAACCGTGGGGAACACTAATAATCACTTTTCACTGCTGTCGGCTGTGCAAAGCAAGAAAGAGTATGGATTCTTTGTCTTCTGCACACAGTTTACAGGAGTACATCTTACAATTCGCTTCAGCAGTTGAAAATATTCTAATCGTTAGATAACTGGGGGCCTAAGGAACACTAATAATCACTTTCACTGCTGTCGGCTGTGCAAAGCAAGAAAGAGTATGGATTCTTTGTCTTCTGCACACAGTTACAGGAGTACATCATTACAATACGCTTCAGCAGTTGAAAATATTCTAAATCGTTAGGATAACCGTGGGGAACACTAATAATCACTTTCACTGCTGTCGGCTGTGCAAAGCAAGAAAAGTATGCATCTTTGTTTCTTCTGCACACAGTTATAGGAGTACATCTTACAATTCGCTTCAGCAGTTGAAAATATTCTAAATCGTTAGGATAACCGTGGGGAACACTAATAATCACTTTCACTGCTGTCGGCTGTGAAGCAAGAAAGAGTATGGATTCTTTGTTTTCTGCACACAGTTACAGGAGTACATCATACAATACGCTTGAGCAGTTGAAAATATTCTAAATCGTTAGGATAACCGTGGGGAACACTAATAATCACTTTCACTGCTGTCGGCTGTGTAATGCAGAAAGACTCTTTATTTCTGCATACAGTTACAGGAGTACATCATACAATTCGCTTCAGCAATTGAAAATATTCTAAATCGTTAGGATAACCGTGGGGAACACTAATAATCACTTTCACTGCTGTCGGCTGTGCAAAGCAAGAAAGAGTATGGATTCTTTGTCTTCTGCACACAGTTACAGGAGTACATCATACAATATCGCTTCAGCAGTTGAAAATATTCTAAATCGTTAGGATAACGGGGGAACACTAATAATCACTTTCACTGCTGTCGGCTGTGCAAAGCAAGAAAGAGTATGGATTCTTTGCTTCTGCACACAGTTACAGGAGTACATTATACAATACGCTTCAGCAGTTGAAAATATTCTAAATCGTTAGGATAACCGTGGGAACACTAATAATCACTTTCACTGCTGTCGCTGTGTAATGCAAGAAAGACTCTTTATTTTCTGCACACAGTCATAGTAAGTTCATGTTACAATTCGCTTCAGCAGTTGAAAATATTCTAAATCGTTAGGATAACCGTGGGGAACACTAATAATCACTTTCACTGCTGTCGGCTGTGCAAAGCAAGAAAGAGTATGGATTCTTTGTCTTCTGCACACAGTTATAGGAGTACATCATACAATTCGCTACAGCAGTTGAAAATATTCTAATCGTTAGGATAACTGTGGGAACACAGTTAACCTAACGAATCAATAATAATCACTTTCACTGCTGTCGGCTGTGAAAGCAAGAAAGAGTATGGATTCTTTGTCTTCTGCACACAGTTACAGGAGTACATCTTACAATTCGCTTCAGCAGTTGAAAATATTCTAAATCGTTAGGATAACCGTGGGGAACACTAATAATCACTTTCACTGCTGTCGGCTGTGAAAGCAAGAAAGAGTATGGATTCTTTGTCTTCTGCACACAGTTACAGGAGTACATCATACAATTCGCTTCAGCAGTTGAAATATTCTAAATCGTTAGGATAACCGTGGGGAACACTAATAATCACTTTCACTGCTGTCGGCTGTG
>NW_022279712.1:0-41408 GCF_009193385.2 Nasonia vitripennis
CCCGACAACGGCATTGCTTTTCTCAACTGCTGCTCTGGTTTTCAGTGTCGGCATCTTGTTTATAAAATTTACTGCTTCTCATTTAAGACGTAATATACGTTAGACATGCAAATTATTTGTCATATCGAAGTATGATATACTTTAAATATCCAATCATAAGTCGAGACTTTTGATTATATTACCCCGACCACGGCATTGCTTTCTCAACTGCTGCTCTGGTTTTCAGTGTCGGCCATCTTGTTTTATAAAATTTACTGCTTCTTCATTTAAGACGTTACGTTAGACATGCAAATTATTTGTCATATCGAAGTATGATATACTTTAAATATCCAATCATAAGTCGAGACTTTTGATTATATTACCCCGACCACGGCATTGCTTTCTCACTGCTGCTCTGGTTTTCAGTGTCGGCCATCTTGTTTTATAAAATTTACTGCTTCTTCATTTAAGACGTTACGTTAGACATGCAAATTATTTGTCATATCGAAGTATGATATACTTTAAATATCCAATCATAAGTCGAGACTTTTGATTATATTACCCCGACAACGGCATTGCTTTCTCAACTGCTGCTCTGGTTTTCAGTGTCGGCCATCTTGTTTTATAAAATTTACTGCTTCTTCATTTAAGACGTAATATACGTTAGACATGCAAATTATTTGTCATATCGAAGTATGATATACTTTAAATATCCAATCATAAGTCGAGACTTTTGATTATATTACCCCGACCACGGCATTGCTTTCTCAACTGCTGCTCTGGTTTTCAGTGTCGGCCATCTTGTTTTATAAAATTTACTGCTTCTTCATTTAAGACGTAATACGTTAGACATGCAAATTATTTGTCATATCGAAGTATGATATACTTTAAATATCCAATCATAAGTCGAGACTTTTGATTATATTACCCCGACAACGGCATTGCTTTCTCAACTGCTGCTCTGGTTTTCAGTGTCGGCCATCTTGTTTTATAAAATTTACTGCTTCTTCATTTAAGACGTAATATACGTTAGACATGCAAATTATTTGTCATATCGAAGTATGATATACTTTAAATATCCAATCATAAGTCGAGACTTTTGATTATATTACCCCGACCACGGCATTGCTTTCTCAACTGCTGCTCTGGTTTTCAGTGTCGGCCATCTTGTTTTATAAAATTTACTGCTTCTTCATTTAAGACGTAACGTTAGACATGCAAATTATTTGTCATATCGAAGTATGATATACTTTAAATATCCAATCATAAGTCGAGACTTTTGATTATATTACCCCGACAACGGCATTGCTTTCTCAACTGCTGCTCTGGTTTTCAGTGTCGGCCATCTTGTTTTATAAAATTTACTGTGTCGGCCATCTTGTTTTATAAAATTTACTGCTTCTTCATTTAAGACGTAATATACGTGAGACATGCAAATTATTTGTCATATCGATGTATGATATACTTTAAATATCCAATCATAATTCGAGACTTTTGATTATATTACCCCGACAACGGCATTGCTTTCTCAACTGCTGCTCTGGTTTTCAGTGTCGGCCATCTTGTTTTATAAAATTTACTGCTTCTTCATTTAAGACGTAATACGTTAGACATGCAAATTATTTGTCATATCGAAGTATGATATACTTTAAATATCCAATCATAAGTCGAGACTTTTGATTATATTACCCCGACAACGGCATTGCTTTCTCAACTGCTGCTCTGGTTTTCAGTGTCGGCCATCTTGTTTTATAAAATTTACTGCTTCTTCATTTAAGACGTAATATACGTTAGACATGCAAATTATTTGTCATATCGATGTATGATATACTTTAAATATCCAATCATAAGTCGAGACTTTTGATTATATTACCCCGACAACGGCATTGCTTTCTCAACTGCTGCTCTGGTTTTCAGTGTCGGCCATCTTGTTTTATAAAATTTACTGCTTCTTCATTTAAGACGTATACGTTAGACATGCAAATTATTTGTCATATCGAAGTATGATATACTTTAAATATCCAATCATAAGTCGAGACTTTTGATTATATTACCCCGACCACGGCATTGCTTTCTCAACTGCTGCTCTGGTTTTCAGTGTCGGCCATCTTGTTTTATAAAATTTACTGCTTCTTCATTTAAGACGTAATATACGTTAGACATGCAAATTATTTGTCATATCGAAGTATGATATACTTTAAATATCCAATCATAAGTCGAGACTTTTGATTATATTACCCCGACAACGGCATTGCTTTCTCAACTGCTGCTCTGGTTTTCAGTGTCGGCCATCTTGTTTTATAAAATTTACTGCTTCTTCATTTAAGACGTAATACGTTAGACATGCAAATTATTTGTCATATCGAAGTATGATATACTTTAAATATCCAATCATAAGTCGAGACTTTTGATTATATTACCCCGACAACGGCATTGCTTTCTCAACTGCTGCTCTGGTTTTCAGTGTCGGCCATCTTGTTTTATAAAATTTACTGCTTCTTCATTTAAGACGTAATATACGTTAGACATGCAAATTATTTGTCATATCGAAGTATGATATACTTTAAATATCCAATCATAAGTCGAGACTTTTGATTATATTACCCCGACCACGGCATTGCTTTCTCAACTGCTGCTCTGGTTTTCAGTGTCGGCCATCTTGTTTTATAAAATTTACTGCTTCTTCATTTAAGACGTAATATACGTTAGACATGCAAATTATTTGTCATATCGAAGTATGATATACTTTAAATATCCAATCATAAGTCGAGACTTTTGATTATATTACCCCGACCACGGCATTGCTTTCTCAACTGCTGCTCTGGTTTTCAGTGTCGGCCATCTTGTTTTATAAAATTTACTGCTTCTTCATTTAAGACGTTACGTTAGACATGCAAATTATTTGTCATATCGAAGTATGATATACTTTAAATATCCAATCATAAGTCG
Organism: Nasonia vitripennis; assembly: GCF_009193385.2. Lineage (NCBI taxonomy): Eukaryota > Metazoa > Arthropoda > Insecta > Hymenoptera > Pteromalidae > Nasonia > Nasonia vitripennis. Next base: position 2,929 of record NW_022279712.1, read on the forward strand.
AGACTTTTGATTATATTACCCCGACCACGGCATTGCTTTCTCAACTGCTGCTCTGGTTTTCAGTGTCGGCCATCTTGTTTTATAAAATTTACTGCTTCTTCATTTAAGACGTAATATACGTTAGACATGCAAATTATTTGTCATATCGAAGTATGATATACTTTAAATATCCAATCATAAGTCGAGACTTTTGATTATATTACCCCGACCACGGCATTGCTTTCTCAACTGCTGCTCTGGTTTTCAGTGTCGGCCATCTTGTTTTATAAAATTTACTGCTTCTTCATTTAAGACGTAATACGTTAGACATGCAAATTATTTGTCATATCGAAGTATGATATACTTTAAATATCCAATCATAAGTCGAGACTTTTGATTATATTACCCCGACCACGGCATTGCTTTCTCAACTGCTGCTCTGGTTTTCAGTGTCGGCCATCTTGTTTTATAAAATTTACTGCTTCTTCATTTAAGACGTTATACGTTAGACATGCAAATTATTTGTCATATCGAAGTATGATATACTTTAAATATCCAATCATAAGTCGAGACTTTTGATTATATTACCCCGACAACGGCATTGCTTTCTCAACTGCTGCTCTGGTTTTCAGTGTCGGCCATCTTGTTTTATAAAATTTACTGCTTCTTCATTTAAGACGTAATATACGTTAGACATGCAAATTATTTGTCATATCGAAGTATGATATACTTTAAATATCCAATCATAAGTCGAGACTTTTGATTATATTACCCCGACAACGGCATTGCTTTCTCAACTGCTGCTCTGGTTTTCAGTGTCGGCCATCTTGTTTTATAAAATTTACTGCTTCTTCATTTAAGACGTACGTTAGACATGCAAATTATTTGTCATATCGAAGTATGATATACTTTAAATATCCAATCATAAGTCGAGACTTTTGATTATATTACCCCGACCACGGCATTGCTTTCTCAACTGCTGCTCTGGTTTTCAGTGTCGGCCATCTGTTTTAAGTCGGCCATCTTGTTTTATAAAATTTACTGCTTCTTCATTTAAGACGTAATATACGTTAGACATGCAAATTATTTGTCATATCGAAGTATGATATACTTTAAATATCCAATCATAAGTCGAGACTTTTGATTATATTACCCCGACAACGGCATTGCTTTCTCAACTGCTGCTCTGGTTTTCAGTGTCGGCCATCTTGTTTTATAAAATTTACTGCTTCTTCATTTAAGACGTACGTTAGACATGCAAATTATTTGTCATATCGAAGTATGATATACTTTAAATATCCAATCATAAGTCGAGACTTTTGATTATATTACCCCGACCACGGCATTGCTTTCTCAACTGCTGCTCTGGTTTTCAGTGTCGGCCATCTTGTTTTATAAAATTTACTGCTTCTTCATTTAAGACGTAATATACGTGAGACATGCAAATTATTTGTCATATCGATGTATGATATACTTTAAATATCCAATCATAATTCGAGACTTTTGATTATATTACCCCGACAACGGCATTGCTTTCTCAACTGCTGCTCTGGTTTTCAGTGTCGGCCATCTTGTTTTATAAAATTTACTGCTTCTTCATTTAAGACGTAATATACGTTAGACATGCAAATTATTTGTCATATCGAAGTATGATATACTTTAAATATCCAATCATAAGTCGAGACTTTTGATTATATTACCCCGACAACGGCATTGCTTTCTCAACTGCTGCTCTGGTTTTCAGTGTCGGCCATCTTGTTTTATAAAATTTACTGCTTCTTCATTTAAGACGTAATATACGTTAGACATGCAAATTATTTGTCATATCGAAGTATGATATACTTTAAATATCCAATCATAAGTCGAGACTTTTGATTATATTACCCCGACAACGGCATTGCTTTCTCAACTGCTGCTCTGGTTTTCAGTGTCGGCCATCTTGTTTTATAAAATTTACTGCTTCTTCATTTAAGACGTAATATACGTTAGACATGCAAATTATTTGTCATATCGAAGTATGATATACTTTAAATATCCAATCATAAGTCGAGACTTTTGATTATATTACCCCGACAACGGCATTGCTTTCTCAACTGCTGCTCTGGTTTTCAGTGTCGGCCATCTTGTTTTATAAAATTTACTGCTTCTTCATTTAAGACGTATATACGTTAGACATGCAAATTATTTGTCATATCGAAGTATGATATACTTTAAATATCCAATCATAAGTCGAGACTTTTGATTATATTACCCCGACCACGGCATTGCTTTCTCAACTGCTGCTCTGGTTTTCAGTGTCGGCCATCTTGTTTTATAAAATTTACTGCTTCTTCATTTAAGACGTATACGTTAGACATGCAAATTATTTGTCATATCGAAGTATGATATACTTTAAATATCCAATCATAAGTCGAGACTTTTGATTATATTACCCCGACCACGGCATTGCTTTCTCAACTGCTGCTCTGGTTTTCAGTGTCGGCCATCTTGTTTTATAAAATTTACTGCTTCTTCATTTAAGACGTAATATACGTTAGACATGCAAATTATTTGTCATATCGAAGTATGATATACTTTAAATATCCAATCATAAGTCGAGACTTTTGATTATATTACCCCGACCACGGCATTGCTTTCTCAACTGCTGCTCTGGTTTTCAGTGTCGGCCATCTTGTTTTATAAAATTTACTGCTTCTTCATTTAAGACGTAATATACGTTAGACATGCAAATTATTTGTCATATCGAAGTATGATATACTTTAAATATCCAATCATAAGTCGAGACTTTTGATTATATTACCCCGACCACGGCATTGCTTTCTCAACTGCTGCTCTGGTTTTCAGTGTCGGCCATCTTGTTTTATAAAATTTACTGCTTCTTCATTTAAGACGTAATATACGTTAGACATGCAAATTATTTGTCATATCGAAGTATGATATACTTTAAATATCCAATCATAAGTCGAGACTTTTGATTATATTACCCCGACAACGGCATTGCTTTCTCAACTGCTGCTCTGGTTTTCAGTGTCGGCCATCTTGTTTTATAAAATTTACTGCTTCTTCATTTAAGACGTAATATACGTTAGACATGCAAATTATTTGTCATATCGAAGTATGATATACTTTAAATATCCAATCATAAGTCGAGACTTTTGATTATATTACCCCGACAACGGCATTGCTTTCTCAACTGCTGCTCTGGTTTTCAGTGTCGGCCATCTTGTTTTATAAAATTTACTGCTTCTTCATTTAAGACGTAATATACGTTAGACATGCAAATTATTTGTCATATCGAAGTATGATATACTTTAAATATCCAATCATAAGTCGAGACTTTTGATTATATTACCCCGACACGGCATTGCTTTCTCAACTGCTGCTCTGGTTTTCAGTGTCGGCCATCTTGTTTTATAAAATTTACTGCTTCTTCATTTAAGACGTAATATACGTAGACATGCAAATTATTTGTCATATCGATGTATGATATACTTTAAATATCCAATCATAAGTCGAGACTTTTGATTATATTACCCCGACAACGGCATTGCTTTCTCAACTGCTGCTCTGGTTTTCAGTGTCGGCCATCTTGTTTTATAAAATTTACTGCTTCTTCATTTAAGACGTAACGTTAGACATGCAAATTATTTGTCATATCGAAGTATGATATACTTTAAATATCCAATCATAAGTCGAGACTTTTGATTATATTACCCCGACCACGGCATTGCTTTCTCAACTGCTGCTCTGGTTTTCAGTGTCGGCCATCTTGTTTTATAAAATTTACTGCTTCTTCATTTAAGACGTAATATACGTTAGACATGCAAATTATTTGTCATATCGATGTATGATATACTTTAAATATCCAATCATAAGTCGAGACTTTTGATTATATTACCCCGACAACGGCATTGCTTTCTCAACTGCTGCTCTGGTTTTCAGTGTCGGCCATCTTGTTTTATAAAATTTACTGCTTCTTCATTTAAGACGTATACGTTAGACATGCAAATTATTTGTCATATCGAAGTATGATATACTTTAAATATCCAATCATAAGTCGAGACTTTTGATTATATTACCCCGACCACGGCATTGCTTTCTCAACTGCTGCTCTGGTTTTCAGTGTCGGCCATCTTGTTTTATAAAATTTACTGCTTCTTCATTTAAGACGTATACGTTAGACATGCAAATTATTTGTCATATCGAAGTATGATATACTTTAAATATCCAATCATAAGTCGAGACTTTTGATTATATTACCCCGACCACGGCATTGCTTTCTCAACTGCTGCTCTGGTTTTCAGTGTCGGCCATCTTGTTTTATAAAATTTACTGCTTCTTCATTTAAGACGTAATATACGTTAGACATGCAAATTATTTGTCATATCGAAGTATGATATACTTTAAATATCCAATCATAAGTCGAGACTTTTGATTATATTACCCCGACAACGGCATTGCTTTCTCAACTGCTGCTCTGGTTTTCAGTGTCGGCCATCTTGTTTTATAAAATTTACTGCTTCTTCATTTAAGACGTAATATACGTTAGACATGCAAATTATTTGTCATATCGAAGTATGATATACTTTAAATATCCAATCATAAGTCGAGACTTTTGATTATATTACCCCGACAACGGCATTGCTTTCTCAACTGCTGCTCTGGTTTTCAGTGTCGGCCATCTTGTTTTATAAAATTTACTGCTTCTTCATTTAAGACGTAATACGTTAGACATGCAAATTATTTGTCATATCGAAGTATGATATACTTTAAATATCCAATCATAAGTCGAGACTTTTGATTATATTACCCCGACCACGGCATTGCTTTCTCAACTGCTGCTCTGGTTTTCAGTGTCGGCCATCTTGTTTTATAAAATTTACTGCTTCTTCATTTAAGACGTAATATACGTTAGACATGCAAATTATTTGTCATATCGAAGTATGATATACTTTAAATATCCAATCATAAGTCGAGACTTTTGATTATATTACCCCGACCACGGCATTGCTTTCTCAACTGCTGCTCTGGTTTTCAGTGTCGGCCATCTTGTTTTATAAAATTTACTGCTTCTTCATTTAAGACGTAATATACGTTAGACATGCAAATTATTTGTCATATCGAAGTATGATATACTTTAAATATCCAATCATAAGTCGAGACTTTTGATTATATTACCCCGACAACGGCATTGCTTTCTCAACTGCTGCTCTGGTTTTCAGTGTCGGCCATCTTGTTTTATAAAATTTACTGCTTCTTCATTTAAGACGTAATATACGTTAGACATGCAAATTATTTGTCATATCGAAGTATGATATACTTTAAATATCCAATCATAAGTCGAGACTTTTGATTATATTACCCCGACCACGGCATTGCTTTCTCAACTGCTGCTCTGGTTTTCAGTGTCGGCCATCTTGTTTTATAAAATTTACTGCTTCTTCATTTAAGACGTTACGTTAGACATGCAAATTATTTGTCATATCGAAGTATGATATACTTTAAATATCCAATCATAAGTCGAGACTTTTGATTATATTACCCCGACCACGGCATTGCTTTCTCAACTGCTGCTCTGGTTTTCAGTGTCGGCCATCTTGTTTTATAAAATTTACTGCTTCTTCATTTAAGACGTAATATACGTTAGACATGCAAATTATTTGTCATATCGAAGTATGATATACTTTAAATATCCAATCATAAGTCGAGACTTTTGATTATATTACCCCGACAACGGCATTGCTTTCTCAACTGCTGCTCTGGTTTTCAGTGTCGGCCATCTTGTTTTATAAAATTTACTGCTTCTTCATTTAAGACGTAATATACGTTAGACATGCAAATTATTTGTCATATCGAAGTATGATATACTTTAAATATCCAATCATAAGTCGAGACTTTTGATTATATTACCCCGACCACGGCATTGCTTTCTCAACTGCTGCTCTGGTTTTCAGTGTCGGCCATCTTGTTTTATAAAATTTACTGCTTCTTCATTTAAGACGTAATATACGTTAGACATGCAAATTATTTGTCATATCGAAGTATGATATACTTTAAATATCCAATCATAAGTCGAGACTTTTGATTATATTACCCCGACAACGGCATTGCTTTCTCAACTGCTGCTCTGGTTTTCAGTGTCGGCCATCTTGTTTTATAAAATTTACTGCTTCTTCATTTAAGACGTAATATACGTTAGACATGCAAATTATTTGTCATATCGAAGTATGATATACTTTAAATATCCAATCATAAGTCGAGACTTTTGATTATATTACCCCGACCACGGCATTGCTTTCTCAACTGCTGCTCTGGTTTTCAGTGTCGGCCATCTTGTTTTATAAAATTTACTGCTTCTTCATTTAAGACGTATATACGTTAGACATGCAAATTATTTGTCATATCGAAGTATGATATACTTTAAATATCCAATCATAAGTCGAGACTTTTGATTATATTACCCCGACCACGGCATTGCTTTCTCAACTGCTGCTCTGGTTTTCAGTGTCGGCCATCTTGTTTTATAAAATTTACTGCTTCTTCATTTAAGACGTAATATACGTTAGACATGCAAATTATTTGTCATATCGAAGTATGATATACTTTAAATATCCAATCATAAGTCGAGACTTTTGATTATATTACCCCGACCACGGCATTGCTTTCTCAACTGCTGCTCTGGTTTTCAGTGTCGGCCATCTTGTTTTATAAAATTTACTGCTTCTTCATTTAAGACGTTACGTTAGACATGCAAATTATTTGTCATATCGAAGTATGATATACTTTAAATATCCAATCATAAGTCGAGACTTTTGATTATATTACCCCGACCACGGCATTGCTTTCTCAACTGCTGCTCTGGTTTTCAGTGTCGGCCATCTTGTTTTATAAAATTTACTGCTTCTTCATTTAAGACGTAATATACGTTAGACATGCAAATTATTTGTCATATCGAAGTATGATATACTTTAAATATCCAATCATAAGTCGAGACTTTTGATTATATTACCCCGACAACGGCATTGCTTTCTCAACTGCTGCTCTGGTTTTCAGTGTCGGCCATCTTGTTTTATAAAATTTACTGCTTCTTCATTTAAGACGTATATACGTTAGACATGCAAATTATTTGTCATATCGAAGTATGATATACTTTAAATATCCAATCATAAGTCGAGACTTTTGATTATATTACCCCGACCACGGCATTGCTTTCTCAACTGCTGCTCTGGTTTTCAGTGTCGGCCATCTTGTTTTATAAAATTTACTGCTTCTTCATTTAAGACGTAATATACGTAAGACATGCAAATTATTTGTCATATCGATGTATGATATACTTTAAATATCCAATCATAAGTCGAGACTTTTGATTATATTACCCCGACAACGGCATTGCTTTCTCAACTGCTGCTCTGGTTTTCAGTGTCGGCCATCTTGTTTTATAAAATTTACTGCTTCTTCATTTAAGACGTAATACGTTAGACATGCAAATTATTTGTCATATCGAAGTATGATATACTTTAAATATCCAATCATAAGTCGAGACTTTTGATTATATTACCCCGACCACGGCATTGCTTTCTCAACTGCTGCTCTGGTTTTCAGTGTCGGCCATCTTGTTTTATAAAATTTACTGCTTCTTCATTTAAGACGTAATATACGTTAGACATGCAAATTATTTGTCATATCGAAGTATGATATACTTTAAATATCCAATCATAAGTCGAGACTTTTGATTATATTACCCCGACCACGGCATTGCTTTCTCAACTGCTGCTCTGGTTTTCAGTGTCGGCCATCTTGTTTTATAAAATTTACTGCTTCTTCATTTAAGACGTATACGTTAGACATGCAAATTATTTGTCATATCGAAGTATGATATACTTTAAATATCCAATCATAAGTCGAGACTTTTGATTATATTACCCCACCACGGCATTGCTTTCTCAACTGCTGCTCTGGTTTTCAGTGTCGGCCATCTTGTTTTATAAAATTTACTGCTTCTTCATTTAAGACGTAATATACGTTAGACATGCAAATTATTTGTCATATCGAAGTATGATATACTTTAAATATCCAATCATAAGTCGAGACTTTTGATTATATTACCCCGACAACGGCATTGCTTTCTCAACTGCTGCTCTGGTTTTCAGTGTCGGCCATCTTGTTTTATAAAATTTACTGCTTCTTCATTTAAGACGTATACGTTAGACATGCAAATTATTTGTCATATCGAAGTATGATATACTTTAAATATCCAATCATAAGTCGAGACTTTTGATTATATTACCCCGACAACGGCATTGCTTTCTCAACTGCTGCTCTGGTTTTCAGTGTCGGCCATCTTGTTTTATAAAATTTACTGCTTCTTCATTTAAGACGTAATATACGTTAGACATGCAAATTATTTGTCATATCGAAGTATGATATACTTTAAATATCCAATCATAAGTCGAGACTTTTGATTATATTACCCCGACAACGGCATTGCTTTCTCAACTGCTGCTCTGGTTTTCAGTGTCGGCCATCTTGTTTTATAAAATTTACTGCTTCTTCATTTAAGACGTAATATACGTTAGACATGCAAATTATTTGTCATATCGAAGTATGATATACTTTAAATATCCAATCATAAGTCGAGACTTTTGATTATATTACCCCGACCACGGCATTGCTTTCTCAACTGCTGCTCTGGTTTTCAGTGTCGGCCATCTTGTTTTATAAAATTTACTGCTTCTTCATTTAAGACGTACGTTAGACATGCAAATTATTTGTCATATCGAAGTATGATATACTTTAAATATCCAATCATAAGTCGAGACTTTTGATTATATTACCCCACCACGGCATTGCTTTCTCAACTGCTGCTCTGGTTTTCATTTCAGTGTCGGCCATCTTGTTTTATAAAATTTACTGCTTCTTCATTTAAGACGTAATATACGTGAGACATGCAAATTATTTGTCATATCGATGTATGATATACTTTAAATATCCAATCATAAGTCGAGACTTTTGATTATATTACCCCGACAACGGCATTGCTTTCTCAACTGCTGCTCTGGTTTTCAGTGTCGGCCATCTTGTTTTATAAAATTTACTGCTTCTTCATTTAAGACGTAATATACGTTAGACATGCAAATTATTTGTCATATCGAAGTATGATATACTTTAAATATCCAATCATAAGTCGAGACTTTTGATTATATTACCCCGACCACGGCATTGCTTTCTCAACTGCTGCTCTGGTTTTCAGTGTCGGCCATCTTGTTTTATAAAATTTACTGCTTCTTCATTTAAGACGTAATATACGTTAGACATGCAAATTATTTGTCATATCGAAGTATGATATACTTTAAATATCCAATCATAAGTCGAGACTTTTGATTATATTACCCCGACAACGGCATTGCTTTCTCAACTGCTGCTCTGGTTTTCAGTGTCGGCCATCTTGTTTTATAAAATTTACTGCTTCTTCATTTAAGACGTAATATACGTTAGACATGCAAATTATTTGTCATATCGAAGTATGATATACTTTAAATATCCAATCATAAGTCGAGACTTTTGATTATATTACCCCGACCACGGCATTGCTTTCTCAACTGCTGCTCTGGTTTTCAGTGTCGGCCATCTTGTTTTATAAAATTTACTGCTTCTTCATTTAAGACGTAATACGTTAGACATGCAAATTATTTGTCATATCGAAGTATGATATACTTTAAATATCCAATCATAAGTCGAGACTTTTGATTATATTACCCCGACCACGGCATTGCTTTCTCAACTGCTGCTCTGGTTTTCAGTGTCGGCCATCTTGTTTTATAAAATTTACTGCTTCTTCATTTAAGACGTAATATACGTTAGACATGCAAATTATTTGTCATATCGAAGTATGATATACTTTAAATATCCAATCATAAGTCGAGACTTTTGATTATATTACCCCGACAACGGCATTGCTTTCTCAACTGCTGCTCTGGTTTTCAGTGTCGGCCATCTTGTTTTATAAAATTTACTGCTTCTTCATTTAAGACGTAATATACGTTAGACATGCAAATTATTTGTCATATCGAAGTATGATATACTTTAAATATCCAATCATAAGTCGAGACTTTTGATTATATTACCCCGACCACGGCATTGCTTTCTCAACTGCTGCTCTGGTTTTCAGTGTCGGCCATCTTGTTTTATAAAATTTACTGCTTCTTCATTTAAGACGTAATATACGTTAGACATGCAAATTATTTGTCATATCGAAGTATGATATACTTTAAATATCCAATCATAAGTCGAGACTTTTGATTATATTACCCCGACAACGGCATTGCTTTCTCAACTGCTGCTCTGGTTTTCAGTGTCGGCCATCTTGTTTTATAAAATTTACTGCTTCTTCATTTAAGACGTAATATACGTTAGACATGCAAATTATTTGTCATATCGAAGTATGATATACTTTAAATATCCAATCATAAGTCGAGACTTTTGATTATATTACCCCGACCACGGCATTGCTTTCTCAACTGCTGCTCTGGTTTTCAGTGTCGGCCATCTTGTTTTATAAAATTTACTGCTTCTTCATTTAAGACGTAATATACGTTAGACATGCAAATTATTTGTCATATCGAAGTATGATATACTTTAAATATCCAATCATAAGTCGAGACTTTTGATTATATTACCCCGACAACGGCATTGCTTTCTCAACTGCTGCTCTGGTTTTCAGTGTCGGCCATCTTGTTTTATAAAATTTACTGCTTCTTCATTTAAGACGTAATACGTTAGACATGCAAATTATTTGTCATATCGAAGTATGATATACTTTAAATATCCAATCATAAGTCGAGACTTTTGATTATATTACCCCGACCACGGCATTGCTTTCTCAACTGCTGCTCTGGTTTTCAGTGTCGGCCATCTTGTTTTATAAAATTTACTGCTTCTTCATTTAAGACGTAATATACGTTAGACATGCAAATTATTTGTCATATCGAAGTATGATATACTTTAAATATCCAATCATAAGTCGAGACTTTTGATTATATTACCCCGACAACGGCATTGCTTTCTCAACTGCTGCTCTGGTTTTCAGTGTCGGCCATCTTGTTTTATAAAATTTACTGCTTCTTCATTTAAGACGTAATATACGTTAGACATGCAAATTATTTGTCATATCGAAGTATGATATACTTTAAATATCCAATCATAAGTCGAGACTTTTGATTATATTACCCCGACACGGCATTGCTTTCTCAACTGCTGCTCTGGTTTTCAGTGTCGGCCATCTTGTTTTATAAAATTTACTGCTTCTTCATTTAAGACGTTACGTTAGACATGCAAATTATTTGTCATATCGAAGTATGATATACTTTAAATATCCAATCATAAGTCGAGACTTTTGATTATATTACCCCGACCACGGCATTGCTTTCTCAACTGCTGCTCTGGTTTTCAGTGTCGGCCATCTTGTTTTATAAAATTTACTGCTTCTTCATTTAAGACGTAATATACGTTAGACATGCAAATTATTTGTCATATCGAAGTATGATATACTTTAAATATCCAATCATAAGTCGAGACTTTTGATTATATTACCCCGACAACGGCATTGCTTTCTCAACTGCTGCTCTGGTTTTCAGTGTCGGCCATCTTGTTTTATAAAATTTACTGCTTCTTCATTTAAGACGTAATATACGTTAGACATGCAAATTATTTGTCATATCGAAGTATGATATACTTTAAATATCCAATCATAAGTCGAGACTTTTGATTATATTACCCCGACAACGGCATTGCTTTCTCAACTGCTGCTCTGGTTTTCAGTGTCGGCCATCTTGTTTTATAAAATTTACTGCTTCTTCATTTAAGACGTAATATACGTTAGACATGCAAATTATTTGTCATATCGAAGTATGATATACTTTAAATATCCAATCATAAGTCGAGACTTTTGATTATATTACCCCGACAACGGCATTGCTTTCTCAACTGCTGCTCTGGTTTTCAGTGTCGGCCATCTTGTTTTATAAAATTTACTGCTTCTTCATTTAAGACGTAATATACGTTAGACATGCAAATTATTTGTCATATCGAAGTATGATATACTTTAAATATCCAATCATAAGTCGAGACTTTTGATTATATTACCCCGACCACGGCATTGCTTTCTCAACTGCTGCTCTGGTTTTCAGTGTCGGCCATCTTGTTTTATAAAATTTACTGCTTCTTCATTTAAGACGTACGTTAGACATGCAAATTATTTGTCATATCGAAGTATGATATACTTTAAATATCCAATCATAAGTCGAGACTTTTGATTATATTACCCCGACCACGGCATTGCTTTCTCAACTGCTGCTCTGGTTTTCAGTGTCGGCCATCTTGTTTTATAAAATTTACTGCTTCTTCATTTAAGACGTAATATACGTTAGACATGCAAATTATTTGTCATATCGAAGTATGATATACTTTAAATATCCAATCATAAGTCGAGACTTTTGATTATATTACCCCGACAACGGCATTGCTTTCTCAACTGCTGCTCTGGTTTTCAGTGTCGGCCATCTTGTTTTATAAAATTTACTGCTTCTTCATTTAAGACGTAATATACGTTAGACATGCAAATTATTTGTCATATCGAAGTATGATATACTTTAAATATCCAATCATAAGTCGAGACTTTTGATTATATTACCCCGACCACGGCATTGCTTTCTCAACTGCTGCTCTGGTTTTCAGTGTCGGCCATCTTGTTTTATAAAATTTACTGCTTCTTCATTTAAGACGTAATACGTTAGACATGCAAATTATTTGTCATATCGAAGTATGATATACTTTAAATATCCAATCATAAGTCGAGACTTTTGATTATATTACCCCGACCACGGCATTGCTTTCTCAACTGCTGCTCTGGTTTTCAGTGTCGGCCATCTTGTTTTATAAAATTTACTGCTTCTTCATTTAAGACGTATATACGTTAGACATGCAAATTATTTGTCATATCGAAGTATGATATACTTTAAATATCCAATCATAAGTCGAGACTTTTGATTATATTACCCCGACAACGGCATTGCTTTCTCAACTGCTGCTCTGGTTTTCAGTGTCGGCCATCTTGTTTTATAAAATTTACTGCTTCTTCATTTAAGACGTAATATACGTTAGACATGCAAATTATTTGTCATATCGAAGTATGATATACTTTAAATATCCAATCATAAGTCGAGACTTTTGATTATATTACCCCGACCACGGCATTGCTTTCTCAACTGCTGCTCTGGTTTTCAGTGTCGGCCATCTTGTTTTATAAAATTTACTGCTTCTTCATTTAAGACGTAATATACGTTAGACATGCAAATTATTTGTCATATCGAAGTATGATATACTTTAAATATCCAATCATAAGTCGAGACTTTTGATTATATTACCCCGACAACGGCATTGCTTTCTCAACTGCTGCTCTGGTTTTCAGTGTCGGCCATCTTGTTTTATAAAATTTACTGCTTCTTCATTTAAGACGTAATACGTTAGACATGCAAATTATTTGTCATATCGAAGTATGATATACTTTAAATATCCAATCATAAGTCGAGACTTTTGATTATATTACCCCGACAACGGCATTGCTTTCTCAACTGCTGCTCTGGTTTTCAGTGTCGGCCATCTTGTTTTATAAAATTTACTGCTTCTTCATTTAAGACGTAATATACGTTAGACATGCAAATTATTTGTCATATCGAAGTATGATATACTTTAAATATCCAATCATAAGTCGAGACTTTTGATTATATTACCCCGACACGGCATTGCTTTCTCAACTGCTGCTCTGGTTTTCAGTGTCGGCCATCTTGTTTTATAAAATTTACTGCTTCTTCATTTAAGACGTAATATACGTTAGACATGCAAATTATTTGTCATATCGAAGTATGATATACTTTAAATATCCAATCATAAGTCGAGACTTTTGATTATATTACCCCGACAACGGCATTGCTTTCTCAACTGCTGCTCTGGTTTTCAGTGTCGGCCATCTTGTTTTATAAAATTTACTGCTTCTTCATTTAAGACGTATACGTTAGACATGCAAATTATTTGTCATATCGAAGTATGATATACTTTAAATATCCAATCATAAGTCGAGACTTTTGATTATATTACCCCGACCACGGCATTGCTTTCTCAACTGCTGCTCTGGTTTTCAGTGTCGGCCATCTTGTTTTATAAAATTTACTGCTTCTTCATTTAAGACGTAATATACGTTAGACATGCAAATTATTTGTCATATCGAAGTATGATATACTTTAAATATCCAATCATAAGTCGAGACTTTTGATTATATTACCCCGACAACGGCATTGCTTTCTCAACTGCTGCTCTGGTTTTCAGTGTCGGCCATCTTGTTTTATAAAATTTACTGCTTCTTCATTTAAGACGTAATATACGTTAGACATGCAAATTATTTGTCATATCGAAGTATGATATACTTTAAATATCCAATCATAAGTCGAGACTTTTGATTATATTACCCCGACCACGGCATTGCTTTCTCAACTGCTGCTCTGGTTTTCAGTGTCGGCCATCTTGTTTTATAAAATTTACTGCTTCTTCATTTAAGACGTAATATACGTTAGACATGCAAATTATTTGTCATATCGAAGTATGATATACTTTAAATATCCAATCATAAGTCGAGACTTTTGATTATATTACCCCGACCACGGCATTGCTTTCTCAACTGCTGCTCTGGTTTTCAGTGTCGGCCATCTTGTTTTATAAAATTTACTGCTTCTTCATTTAAGACGTACGTTAGACATGCAAATTATTTGTCATATCGAAGTATGATATACTTTAAATATCCAATCATAAGTCGAGACTTTTGATTATATTACCCCGACCACGGCATTGCTTTCTCAACTGCTGCTCTGGTTTTCAGTGTCGGCCATCTTGTTTTATAAAATTTACTGCTTCTTCATTTAAGACGTAATATACGTTAGACATGCAAATTATTTGTCATATCGAAGTATGATATACTTTAAATATCCAATCATAAGTCGAGACTTTTGATTATATTACCCCGACAACGGCATTGCTTTCTCAACTGCTGCTCTGGTTTTCAGTGTCGGCCATCTTGTTTTATAAAATTTACTGCTTCTTCATTTAAGACGTAATACGTTAGACATGCAAATTATTTGTCATATCGAAGTATGATATACTTTAAATATCCAATCATAAGTCGAGACTTTTGATTATATTACCCCGACCACGGCATTGCTTTCTCAACTGCTGCTCTGGTTTTCAGTGTCGGCCATCTTGTTTTATAAAATTTACTGCTTCTTCATTTAAGACGTAATATACGTTAGACATGCAAATTATTTGTCATATCGAAGTATGATATACTTTAAATATCCAATCATAAGTCGAGACTTTTGATTATATTACCCCGACACGGCATTGCTTTCTCAACTGCTGCTCTGGTTTTCAGTGTCGGCCATCTTGTTTTATAAAATTTACTGCTTCTTCATTTAAGACGTAATATACGTTAGACATGCAAATTATTTGTCATATCGAAGTATGATATACTTTAAATATCCAATCATAAGTCGAGACTTTTGATTATATTACCCCGACCACGGCATTGCTTTCTCAACTGCTGCTCTGGTTTTCAGTGTCGGCCATCTTGTTTTATAAAATTTACTGCTTCTTCATTTAAGACGTAATATACGTTAGACATGCAAATTATTTGTCATATCGAAGTATGATATACTTTAAATATCCAATCATAAGTCGAGACTTTTGATTATATTACCCCGACCACGGCATTGCTTTCTCAACTGCTGCTCTGGTTTTCAGTGTCGGCCATCTTGTTTTATAAAATTTACTGCTTCTTCATTTAAGACGTAATATACGTTAGACATGCAAATTATTTGTCATATCGAAGTATGATATACTTTAAATATCCAATCATAAGTCGAGACTTTTGATTATATTACCCCGACAACGGCATTGCTTTCTCAACTGCTGCTCTGGTTTTCAGTGTCGGCCATCTTGTTTTATAAAATTTACTGCTTCTTCATTTAAGACGTATATACGTTAGACATGCAAATTATTTGTCATATCGAAGTATGATATACTTTAAATATCCAATCATAAGTCGAGACTTTTGATTATATTACCCCGACCACGGCATTGCTTTCTCAACTGCTGCTCTGGTTTTCAGTGTCGGCCATCTTGTTTTATAAAATTTACTGCTTCTTCATTTAAGACGTAATATACGTTAGACATGCAAATTATTTGTCATATCGAAGTATGATATACTTTAAATATCCAATCATAAGTCGAGACTTTTGATTATATTACCCCGACAACGGCATTGCTTTCTCAACTGCTGCTCTGGTTTTCAGTGTCGGCCATCTTGTTTTATAAAATTTACTGCTTCTTCATTTAAGACGTAATATACGTTAGACATGCAAATTATTTGTCATATCGAAGTATGATATACTTTAAATATCCAATCATAAGTCGAGACTTTTGATTATATTACCCCGACCACGGCATTGCTTTCTCAACTGCTGCTCTGGTTTTCAGTGTCGGCCATCTTGTTTTATAAAATTTACTGCTTCTTCATTTAAGACGTAATATACGTTAGACATGCAAATTATTTGTCATATCGAAGTATGATATACTTTAAATATCCAATCATAAGTCGAGACTTTTGATTATATTACCCCGACCACGGCATTGCTTTCTCAACTGCTGCTCTGGTTTTCAGTGTCGGCCATCTTGTTTTATAAAATTTACTGCTTCTTCATTTAAGACGTAATATACGTTAGACATGCAAATTATTTGTCATATCGAAGTATGATATACTTTAAATATCCAATCATAAGTCGAGACTTTTGATTATATTACCCCGACCACGGCATTGCTTTCTCAACTGCTGCTCTGGTTTTCAGTGTCGGCCATCTTGTTTTATAAAATTTACTGCTTCTTCATTTAAGACGTAATACGTTAGACATGCAAATTATTTGTCATATCGAAGTATGATATACTTTAAATATCCAATCATAAGTCGAGACTTTTGATTATATTACCCCGACCACGGCATTGCTTTCTCAACTGCTGCTCTGGTTTTCAGTGTCGGCCATCTTGTTTTATAAAATTTACTGCTTCTTCATTTAAGACGTAATATACGTTAGACATGCAAATTATTTGTCATATCGAAGTATGATATACTTTAAATATCCAATCATAAGTCGAGACTTTTGATTATATTACCCCGACAACGGCATTGCTTTCTCAACTGCTGCTCTGGTTTTCAGTGTCGGCCATCTTGTTTTATAAAATTTACTGCTTCTTCATTTAAGACGTAATATACGTTAGACATGCAAATTATTTGTCATATCGAAGTATGATATACTTTAAATATCCAATCATAAGTCGAGACTTTTGATTATATTACCCCGACCACGGCATTGCTTTCTCAACTGCTGCTCTGGTTTTCAGTGTCGGCCATCTTGTTTTATAAAATTTACTGCTTCTTCATTTAAGACGTATACGTTAGACATGCAAATTATTTGTCATATCGAAGTATGATATACTTTAAATATCCAATCATAAGTCGAGACTTTTGATTATATTACCCCGACCACGGCATTGCTTTCTCAACTGCTGCTCTGGTTTTCAGTGTCGGCCATCTTGTTTTATAAAATTTACTGCTTCTTCATTTAAGACGTAATATACGTTAGACATGCAAATTATTTGTCATATCGAAGTATGATATACTTTAAATATCCAATCATAAGTCGAGACTTTTGATTATATTACCCCGACCACGGCATTGCTTTCTCAACTGCTGCTCTGGTTTTCAGTGTCGGCCATCTTGTTTTATAAAATTTACTGCTTCTTCATTTAAGACGTAATATACGTTAGACATGCAAATTATTTGTCATATCGAAGTATGATATACTTTAAATATCCAATCATAAGTCGAGACTTTTGATTATATTACCCCGACAACGGCATTGCTTTCTCAACTGCTGCTCTGGTTTTCAGTGTCGGCCATCTTGTTTTATAAAATTTACTGCTTCTTCATTTAAGACGTAATATACGTTAGACATGCAAATTATTTGTCATATCGAAGTATGATATACTTTAAATATCCAATCATAAGTCGAGACTTTTGATTATATTACCCCGACCACGGCATTGCTTTCTCAACTGCTGCTCTGGTTTTCAGTGTCGGCCATCTTGTTTTATAAAATTTACTGCTTCTTCATTTAAGACGTAATATACGTTAGACATGCAAATTATTTGTCATATCGAAGTATGATATACTTTAAATATCCAATCATAAGTCGAGACTTTTGATTATATTACCCCGACCACGGCATTGCTTTCTCAACTGCTGCTCTGGTTTTCAGTGTCGGCCATCTTGTTTTATAAAATTTACTGCTTCTTCATTTAAGACGTAATATACGTTAGACATGCAAATTATTTGTCATATCGAAGTATGATATACTTTAAATATCCAATCATAAGTCGAGACTTTTGATTATATTACCCCGACCACGGCATTGCTTTCTCAACTGCTGCTCTGGTTTTCAGTGTCGGCCATCTTGTTTTATAAAATTTACTGCTTCTTCATTTAAGACGTAATACGTTAGACATGCAAATTATTTGTCATATCGAAGTATGATATACTTTAAATATCCAATCATAAGTCGAGACTTTTGATTATATTACCCCGACCACGGCATTGCTTTCTCAACTGCTGCTCTGGTTTTCAGTGTCGGCCATCTTGTTTTATAAAATTTACTGCTTCTTCATTTAAGACGTAATATACGTTAGACATGCAAATTATTTGTCATATCGAAGTATGATATACTTTAAATATCCAATCATAAGTCGAGACTTTTGATTATATTACCCCGACAACGGCATTGCTTTCTCAACTGCTGCTCTGGTTTTCAGTGTCGGCCATCTTGTTTTATAAAATTTACTGCTTCTTCATTTAAGACGTATATACGTTAGACATGCAAATTATTTGTCATATCGAAGTATGATATACTTTAAATATCCAATCATAAGTCGAGACTTTTGATTATATTACCCCGACCACGGCATTGCTTTCTCAACTGCTGCTCTGGTTTTCAGTGTCGGCCATCTTGTTTTATAAAATTTACTGCTTCTTCATTTAAGACGTAATATACGTTAGACATGCAAATTATTTGTCATATCGATGTATGATATACTTTAAATATCCAATCATAAGTCGAGACTTTTGATTATATTACCCCGACAACGGCATTGCTTTCTCAACTGCTGCTCTGGTTTTCAGTGTCGGCCATCTTGTTTTATAAAATTTACTGCTTCTTCATTTAAGACGTAATATACGTTAGACATGCAAATTATTTGTCATATCGAAGTATGATATACTTTAAATATCCAATCATAAGTCGAGACTTTTGATTATATTACCCCGACCACGGCATTGCTTTCTCAACTGCTGCTCTGGTTTTCAGTGTCGGCCATCTTGTTTTATAAAATTTACTGCTTCTTCATTTAAGACGTAATATACGTTAGACATGCAAATTATTTGTCATATCGAAGTATGATATACTTTAAATATCCAATCATAAGTCGAGACTTTTGATTATATTACCCCGACAACGGCATTGCTTTCTCAACTGCTGCTCTGGTTTTCAGTGTCGGCCATCTTGTTTTATAAAATTTACTGCTTCTTCATTTAAGACGTAATATACGTTAGACATGCAAATTATTTGTCATATCGAAGTATGATATACTTTAAATATCCAATCATAAGTCGAGACTTTTGATTATATTACCCCGACAACGGCATTGCTTTCTCAACTGCTGCTCTGGTTTTCAGTGTCGGCCATCTTGTTTTATAAAATTTACTGCTTCTTCATTTAAGACGTAATATACGTTAGACATGCAAATTATTTGTCATATCGAAGTATGATATACTTTAAATATCCAATCATAAGTCGAGACTTTTGATTATATTACCCCGACCACGGCATTGCTTTCTCAACTGCTGCTCTGGTTTTCAGTGTCGGCCATCTTGTTTTATAAAATTTACTGCTTCTTCATTTAAGACGTAATATACGTAAGACATGCAAATTATTTGTCATATCGATGTATGATATACTTTAAATATCCAATCATAAGTCGAGACTTTTGATTATATTACCCCGACAACGGCATTGCTTTCTCAACTGCTGCTCTGGTTTTCAGTGTCGGCCATCTTGTTTTATAAAATTTACTGCTTCTTCATTTAAGACGTTACGTTAGACATGCAAATTATTTGTCATATCGAAGTATGATATACTTTAAATATCCAATCATAAGTCGAGACTTTTGATTATATTACCCCGACCACGGCATTGCTTTCTCAACTGCTGCTCTGGTTTTCAGTGTCGGCCATCTTGTTTTATAAAATTTACTGCTTCTTCATTTAAGACGTATACGTTAGACATGCAAATTATTTGTCATATCGAAGTATGATATACTTTAAATATCCAATCATAAGTCGAGACTTTTGATTATATTACCCCGACCACGGCATTGCTTTCTCAACTGCTGCTCTGGTTTCAGTTCAGTGTCGGCCATCTTGTTTTATAAAATTTACTGCTTCTTCATTTAAGACGTAATATACGTTAGACATGCAAATTATTTGTCATATCGATGTATGATATACTTTAAATATCCAATCATAAGTCGAGACTTTTGATTATATTACCCCGACAACGGCATTGCTTTCTCAACTGCTGCTCTGGTTTTCAGTGTCGGCCATCTTGTTTTATAAAATTTACTGCTTCTTCATTTAAGACGTAATATACGTTAGACATGCAAATTATTTGTCATATCGAAGTATGATATACTTTAAATATCCAATCATAAGTCGAGACTTTTGATTATATTACCCCGACCACGGCATTGCTTTCTCAACTGCTGCTCTGGTTTTCAGTGTCGGCCATCTTGTTTTATAAAATTTACTGCTTCTTCATTTAAGACGTAATATACGTTAGACATGCAAATTATTTGTCATATCGAAGTATGATATACTTTAAATATCCAATCATAAGTCGAGACTTTTGATTATATTACCCCGACAACGGCATTGCTTTCTCAACTGCTGCTCTGGTTTTCAGTGTCGGCCATCTTGTTTTATAAAATTTACTGCTTCTTCATTTAAGACGTATATACGTTAGACATGCAAATTATTTGTCATATCGAAGTATGATATACTTTAAATATCCAATCATAAGTCGAGACTTTTGATTATATTACCCCGACAACGGCATTGCTTTCTCAACTGCTGCTCTGGTTTTCAGTGTCGGCCATCTTGTTTTATAAAATTTACTGCTTCTTCATTTAAGACGTACGTTAGACATGCAAATTATTTGTCATATCGAAGTATGATATACTTTAAATATCCAATCATAAGTCGAGACTTTTGATTATATTACCCCAACCACGGCATTGCTTTCTCAACTGCTGCTCTGGTTTTCAGTGTCGGCCATCTTGTTTTATAAAATTTACTGCTTCTTCATTTAAGACGTAATATACGTTAGACATGCAAATTATTTGTCATATCGAAGTATGATATACTTTAAATATCCAATCATAAGTCGAGACTTTTGATTATATTACCCCGACAACGGCATTGCTTTCTCAACTGCTGCTCTGGTTTTCAGTGTCGGCCATCTTGTTTTATAAAATTTACTGCTTCTTCATTTAAGACGTAATATACGTTAGACATGCAAATTATTTGTCATATCGAAGTATGATATACTTTAAATATCCAATCATAAGTCGAGACTTTTGATTATATTACCCCGACAACGGCATTGCTTTCTCAACTGCTGCTCTGGTTTTCAGTGTCGGCCATCTTGTTTTATAAAATTTACTGCTTCTTCATTTAAGACGTAATATACGTTAGACATGCAAATTATTTGTCATATCGAAGTATGATATACTTTAAATATCCAATCATAAGTCGAGACTTTTGATTATATTACCCCGACAACGGCATTGCTTTCTCAACTGCTGCTCTGGTTTTCAGTGTCGGCCATCTTGTTTTATAAAATTTACTGCTTCTTCATTTAAGACGTAATACGTTAGACATGCAAATTATTTGTCATATCGAAGTATGATATACTTTAAATATCCAATCATAAGTCGAGACTTTTGATTATATTACCCCGACCACGGCATTGCTTTCTCAACTGCTGCTCTGGTTTTCAGTGTCGGCCATCTTGTTTTATAAAATTTACTGCTTCTTCATTTAAGACGTATACGTTAGACATGCAAATTATTTGTCATATCGAAGTATGATATACTTTAAATATCCAATCATAAGTCGAGACTTTTGATTATATTACCCCGACCACGGCATTGCTTTCTCAACTGCTGCTCTGGTTTTCAGTGTCGGCCATCTTGTTTTATAAAATTTACTGCTTCTTCATTTAAGACGTAATATACGTTAGACATGCAAATTATTTGTCATATCGAAGTATGATATACTTTAAATATCCAATCATAAGTCGAGACTTTTGATTATATTACCCCGACAACGGCATTGCTTTCTCAACTGCTGCTCTGGTTTTCAGTGTCGGCCATCTTGTTTTATAAAATTTACTGCTTCTTCATTTAAGACGTATACGTTAGACATGCAAATTATTTGTCATATCGAAGTATGATATACTTTAAATATCCAATCATAAGTCGAGACTTTTGATTATATTACCCCGACCACGGCATTGCTTTCTCAACTGCTGCTCTGGTTTTCAGTGTCGGCCATCTTGTTTTATAAAATTTACTGCTTCTTCATTTAAGACGTAATATACGTGAGACATGCAAATTATTTGTCATATCGATGTATGATATACTTTAAATATCCAATCATAAGTCGAGACTTTTGATTATATTACCCCGACAACGGCATTGCTTTCTCAACTGCTGCTCTGGTTTTCAGTGTCGGCCATCTTGTTTTATAAAATTTACTGCTTCTTCATTTAAGACGTACGTTAGACATGCAAATTATTTGTCATATCGAAGTATGATATACTTTAAATATCCAATCATAAGTCGAGACTTTTGATTATATTACCCCGACCACGGCATTGCTTTCTCAACTGCTGCTCTGGTTTTCAGTGTCGGCCATCTTGTTTTATAAAATTTACTGCTTCTTCATTTAAGACGTATATACGTTAGACATGCAAATTATTTGTCATATCGAAGTATGATATACTTTAAATATCCAATCATAAGTCGAGACTTTTGATTATATTACCCCGACAACGGCATTGCTTTCTCAACTGCTGCTCTGGTTTTCAGTGTCGGCCATCTTGTTTTATAAAATTTACTGCTTCTTCATTTAAGACGTAATATACGTTAGACATGCAAATTATTTGTCATATCGAAGTATGATATACTTTAAATATCCAATCATAAGTCGAGACTTTTGATTATATTACCCCGACCACGGCATTGCTTTCTCAACTGCTGCTCTGGTTTTCAGTGTCGGCCATCTTGTTTTATAAAATTTACTGCTTCTTCATTTAAGACGTACGTTAGACATGCAAATTATTTGTCATATCGAAGTATGATATACTTTAAATATCCAATCATAAGTCGAGACTTTTGATTATATTACCCCACCACGGCATTGCTTTCTCAACTGCTGCTCTGGTTTTCAGTGTCGGCCATCTTGTTTTATAAAATTTACTGCTTCTTCATTTAAGACGTAATATACGTTAGACATGCAAATTATTTGTCATATCGAGTATGATATACTTTAAATATCCAATCATAAGTCGAGACTTTTGATTATATTACCCCGACAACGGCATTGCTTTCTCAACTGCTGCTCTGGTTTTCAGTGTCGGCCATCTTGTTTTATAAAATTTACTGCTTCTTCATTTAAGACGTAATATACGTTAGACATGCAAATTATTTGTCATATCGAAGTATGATATACTTTAAATATCCAATCATAAGTCGAGACTTTTGATTATATTACCCCGACAACGGCATTGCTTTCTCAACTGCTGCTCTGGTTTTCAGTGTCGGCCATCTTGTTTTATAAAATTTACTGCTTCTTCATTTAAGACGTAATATACGTTAGACATGCAAATTATTTGTCATATCGAAGTATGATATACTTTAAATATCCAATCATAAGTCGAGACTTTTGATTATATTACCCCGACAACGGCATTGCTTTCTCAACTGCTGCTCTGGTTTTCAGTGTCGGCCATCTTGTTTTATAAAATTTACTGCTTCTTCATTTAAGACGTAATATACGTTAGACATGCAAATTATTTGTCATATCGAAGTATGATATACTTTAAATATCCAATCATAAGTCGAGACTTTTGATTATATTACCCCGACAACGGCATTGCTTTCTCAACTGCTGCTCTGGTTTTCAGTGTCGGCCATCTTGTTTTATAAAATTTACTGCTTCTTCATTTAAGACGTAATATACGTTAGACATGCAAATTATTTGTCATATCGAAGTATGATATACTTTAAATATCCAATCATAAGTCGAGACTTTTGATTATATTACCCCGACCACGGCATTGCTTTCTCAACTGCTGCTCTGGTTTTCAGTGTCGGCCATCTTGTTTTATAAAATTTACTGCTTCTTCATTTAAGACGTTACGTTAGACATGCAAATTATTTGTCATATCGAAGTATGATATACTTTAAATATCCAATCATAAGTCGAGACTTTTGATTATATTACCCCGACCACGGCATTGCTTTCTCAACTGCTGCTCTGGTTTTCAGTGTCGGCCATCTTGTTTTATAAAATTTACTGCTTCTTCATTTAAGACGTAATATACGTGAGACATGCAAATTATTTGTCATATCGATGTATGATATACTTTAAATATCCAATCATAAGTCGAGACTTTTGATTATATTACCCCGACAACGGCATTGCTTTCTCAACTGCTGCTCTGGTTTTCAGTGTCGGCCATCTTGTTTTATAAAATTTACTGCTTCTTCATTTAAGACGTAATATACGTGAGACATGCAAATTATTTGTCATATCGAAGTATGATATACTTTAAATATCCAATCATAAGTCGAGACTTTTGATTATATTACCCCGACAACGGCATTGCTTTCTCAACTGCTGCTCTGGTTTTCAGTGTCGGCCATCTTGTTTTATAAAATTTACTGCTTCTTCATTTAAGACGTAATATACGTTAGACATGCAAATTATTTGTCATATCGAAGTATGATATACTTTAAATATCCAATCATAAGTCGAGACTTTTGATTATATTACCCCGACAACGGCATTGCTTTCTCAACTGCTGCTCTGGTTTTCAGTGTCGGCCATCTTGTTTTATAAAATTTACTGCTTCTTCATTTAAGACGTAATATACGTTAGACATGCAAATTATTTGTCATATCGAAGTATGATATACTTTAAATATCCAATCATAAGTCGAGACTTTTGATTATATTACCCCGACAACGGCATTGCTTTCTCAACTGCTGCTCTGGTTTTCAGTGTCGGCCATCTTGTTTTATAAAATTTACTGCTTCTTCATTTAAGACGTATACGTTAGACATGCAAATTATTTGTCATATCGAAGTATGATATACTTTAAATATCCAATCATAAGTCGAGACTTTTGATTATATTACCCCGACCACGGCATTGCTTTCTCAACTGCTGCTCTGGTTTTCAGTGTCGGCCATCTTGTTTTATAAAATTTACTGCTTCTTCATTTAAGACGTAATATACGTTAGACATGCAAATTATTTGTCATATCGAAGTATGATATACTTTAAATATCCAATCATAAGTCGAGACTTTTGATTATATTACCCCGACCACGGCATTGCTTTCTCAACTGCTGCTCTGGTTTTCAGTGTCGGCCATCTTGTTTTATAAAATTTACTGCTTCTTCATTTAAGACGTAATATACGTTAGACATGCAAATTATTTGTCATATCGAAGTATGATATACTTTAAATATCCAATCATAAGTCGAGACTTTTGATTATATTACCCCGACAACGGCATTGCTTTCTCAACTGCTGCTCTGGTTTTCAGTGTCGGCCATCTTGTTTTATAAAATTTACTGCTTCTTCATTTAAGACGTAATATACGTTAGACATGCAAATTATTTGTCATATCGAAGTATGATATACTTTAAATATCCAATCATAAGTCGAGACTTTTGATTATATTACCCCGACACGGCATTGCTTTCTCAACTGCTGCTCTGGTTTTCAGTGTCGGCCATCTTGTTTTATAAAATTTACTGCTTCTTCATTTAAGACGTAATATACGTTAGACATGCAAATTATTTGTCATATCGAAGTATGATATACTTTAAATATCCAATCATAAGTCGAGACTTTTGATTATATTACCCCGACCACGGCATTGCTTTCTCAACTGCTGCTCTGGTTTTCAGTGTCGGCCATCTTGTTTTATAAAATTTACTGCTTCTTCATTTAAGACGTAATATACGTTAGACATGCAAATTATTTGTCATATCGATGTATGATATACTTTAAATATCCAATCATAAGTCGAGACTTTTGATTATATTACCCCGACAACGGCATTGCTTTCTCAACTGCTGCTCTGGTTTTCAGTGTCGGCCATCTTGTTTTATAAAATTTACTGCTTCTTCATTTAAGACGTAATATACGTTAGACATGCAAATTATTTGTCATATCGAAGTATGATATACTTTAAATATCCAATCATAAGTCGAGACTTTTGATTATATTACCCCGACAACGGCATTGCTTTCTCAACTGCTGCTCTGGTTTTCAGTGTCGGCCATCTTGTTTTATAAAATTTACTGCTTCTTCATTTAAGACGTATATACGTTAGACATGCAAATTATTTGTCATATCGAAGTATGATATACTTTAAATATCCAATCATAAGTCGAGACTTTTGATTATATTACCCCGACACGGCATTGCTTTCTCAACTGCTGCTCTGGTTTTCAGTGTCGGCCATCTTGTTTTATAAAATTTACTGCTTCTTCATTTAAGACGTAATATACGTTAGACATGCAAATTATTTGTCATATCGATGTATGATATACTTTAAATATCCAATCATAAGTCGAGACTTTTGATTATATTACCCCGACACGGCATTGCTTTCTCAACTGCTGCTCTGGTTTTCAGTGTCGGCCATCTTGTTTTATAAAATTTACTGCTTCTTCATTTAAGACGTACGTTAGACATGCAAATTATTTGTCATATCGAAGTATGATATACTTTAAATATCCAATCATAAGTCGAGACTTTTGATTATATTACCCCGACCACGGCATTGCTTTCTCAACTGCTGCTCTGGTTTTCAGTGTCGGCCATCTTGTTTTATAAAATTTACTGCTTCTTCATTTAAGACGTAATATACGTTAGACATGCAAATTATTTGTCATATCGATGTATGATATACTTTAAATATCCAATCATAAGTCGAGACTTTTGATTATATTACCCCGACAACGGCATTGCTTTCTCAACTGCTGCTCTGGTTTTCAGTGTCGGCCATCTTGTTTTATAAAATTTACTGCTTCTTCATTTAAGACGTAATATACGTTAGACATGCAAATTATTTGTCATATCGATGTATGATATACTTTAAATATCCAATCATAAGTCGAGACTTTTGATTATATTACCCCGACAACGGCATTGCTTTCTCAACTGCTGCTCTGGTTTTCAGTGTCGGCCATCTTGTTTTATAAAATTTACTGCTTCTTCATTTAAGACGTAATATACGTTAGACATGCAAATTATTTGTCATATCGAAGTATGATATACTTTAAATATCCAATCATAAGTCGAGACTTTTGATTATATTACCCCGACAACGGCATTGCTTTCTCAACTGCTGCTCTGGTTTTCAGTGTCGGCCATCTTGTTTTATAAAATTTACTGCTTCTTCATTTAAGACGTAATATACGTTAGACATGCAAATTATTTGTCATATCGAAGTATGATATACTTTAAATATCCAATCATAAGTCGAGACTTTTGATTATATTACCCCGACAACGGCATTGCTTTCTCAACTGCTGCTCTGGTTTTCAGTGTCGGCCATCTTGTTTTATAAAATTTACTGCTTCTTCATTTAAGACGTTACGTTAGACATGCAAATTATTTGTCATATCGAAGTATGATATACTTTAAATATCCAATCATAAGTCGAGACTTTTGATTATATTACCCCGACACGGCATTGCTTTCTCAACTGCTGCTCTGGTTTTCAGTGTCGGCCATCTTGTTTTATAAAATTTACTGCTTCTTCATTTAAGACGTAATATACGTTAGACATGCAAATTATTTGTCATATCGAAGTATGATATACTTTAAATATCCAATCATAAGTCGAGACTTTTGATTATATTACCCCGACAACGGCATTGCTTTCTCAACTGCTGCTCTGGTTTTCAGTGTCGGCCATCTTGTTTTATAAAATTTACTGCTTCTTCATTTAAGACGTAATACGTTAGACATGCAAATTATTTGTCATATCGAAGTATGATATACTTTAAATATCCAATCATAAGTCGAGACTTTTGATTATATTACCCCGACCACGGCATTGCTTTCTCAACTGCTGCTCTGGTTTTCAGTGTCGGCCATCTTGTTTTATAAAATTTACTGCTTCTTCATTTAAGACGTAATATACGTTAGACATGCAAATTATTTGTCATATCGATGTATGATATACTTTAAATATCCAATCATAAGTCGAGACTTTTGATTATATTACCCCGACAACGGCATTGCTTTCTCAACTGCTGCTCTGGTTTTCAGTGTCGGCCATCTTGTTTTATAAAATTTACTGCTTCTTCATTTAAGACGTAATATACGTTAGACATGCAAATTATTTGTCATATCGAAGTATGATATACTTTAAATATCCAATCATAAGTCGAGACTTTTGATTATATTACCCCGACCACGGCATTGCTTTCTCAACTGCTGCTCTGGTTTTCAGTGTCGGCCATCTTGTTTTATAAAATTTACTGCTTCTTCATTTAAGACGTATATACGTTAGACATGCAAATTATTTGTCATATCGAAGTATGATATACTTTAAATATCCAATCATAAGTCGAGACTTTTGATTATATTACCCCGACAACGGCATTGCTTTCTCAACTGCTGCTCTGGTTTTCAGTGTCGGCCATCTTGTTTTATAAAATTTACTGCTTCTTCATTTAAGACGTAATATACGTTAGACATGCAAATTATTTGTCATATCGAAGTATGATATACTTTAAATATCCAATCATAAGTCGAGACTTTTGATTATATTACCCCGACAACGGCATTGCTTTCTCAACTGCTGCTCTGGTTTTCAGTGTCGGCCATCTTGTTTTATAAAATTTACTGCTTCTTCATTTAAGACGTACGTTAGACATGCAAATTATTTGTCATATCGAAGTATGATATACTTTAAATATCCAATCATAAGTCGAGACTTTTGATTATATTACCCCGACCACGGCATTGCTTTCTCAACTGCTGCTCTGGTTTTCAGTGTCGGCCATCTTGTTTTATAAAATTTACTGCTTCTTCATTTAAGACGTAATATACGTTAGACATGCAAATTATTTGTCATATCGATGTATGATATACTTTAAATATCCAATCATAAGTCGAGACTTTTGATTATATTACCCCGACAACGGCATTGCTTTCTCAACTGCTGCTCTGGTTTTCAGTGTCGGCCATCTTGTTTTATAAAATTTACTGCTTCTTCATTTAAGACGTAATACGTTAGACATGCAAATTATTTGTCATATCGAAGTATGATATACTTTAAATATCCAATCATAAGTCGAGACTTTTGATTATATTACCCCGACCACGGCATTGCTTTCTCAACTGCTGCTCTGGTTTTCAGTGTCGGCCATCTTGTTTTATAAAATTTACTGCTTCTTCATTTAAGACGTAATATACGTTAGACATGCAAATTATTTGTCATATCGATGTATGATATACTTTAAATATCCAATCATAAGTCGAGACTTTTGATTATATTACCCCGACAACGGCATTGCTTTCTCAACTGCTGCTCTGGTTTTCAGTGTCGGCCATCTTGTTTTATAAAATTTACTGCTTCTTCATTTAAGACGTTACGTTAGACATGCAAATTATTTGTCATATCGAAGTATGATATACTTTAAATATCCAATCATAAGTCGAGACTTTTGATTATATTACCCCGACCACGGCATTGCTTTCTCAACTGCTGCTCTGGTTTTCAGTGTCGGCCATCTTGTTTTATAAAATTTACTGCTTCTTCATTTAAGACGTACGTTAGACATGCAAATTATTTGTCATATCGAAGTATGATATACTTTAAATATCCAATCATAAGTCGAGACTTTTGATTATATTACCCCGACCACGGCATTGCTTTCTCAACTGCTGCTCTGGTTTTCAGTGTCGGCCATCTTGTTTTATAAAATTTACTGCTTCTTCATTTAAGACGTAATATACGTTAGACATGCAAATTATTTGTCATATCGAGTATGATATACTTTAAATATCCAATCATAAGTCGAG
The DNA here is from genome assembly GCF_009193385.2 of Nasonia vitripennis. Classification (NCBI taxonomy): domain Eukaryota; kingdom Metazoa; phylum Arthropoda; class Insecta; order Hymenoptera; family Pteromalidae; genus Nasonia; species Nasonia vitripennis. Next base: position 33,514 of record NW_022279712.1, read on the forward strand.
ACTTTTGATTATATTACCCCGACACGGCATTGCTTTCTCAACTGCTGCTCTGGTTTTCAGTGTCGGCCATCTTGTTTTATGGCATCTGTTTATAAAATTTACTGCTTCTTCATTTAAGACGTAATATACGTTAGACATGCAAATTATTTGTCATATCGAAGTATGATATACTTTAAATATCCAATCATAAGTCGAGACTTTTGATTATATTACCCCGACACGGCATTGCTTTCTCAACTGCTGCTCTGGTTTTCAGTGTCGGCCATCTTGTTTTATAAAATTTACTGCTTCTTCATTTAAGACGTAATATACGTTAGACATGCAAATTATTTGTCATATCGATGTATGATATACTTTAAATATCCAATCATAAGTCGAGACTTTTGATTATATTACCCCGACACGGCATTGCTTTCTCAACTGCTGCTCTGGTTTTCAGTGTCGGCCATCTTGTTTTATAAAATTTACTGCTTCTTCATTTAAGACGTAATATACGTTAGACATGCAAATTATTTGTCATATCGAAGTATGATATACTTTAAATATCCAATCATAAGTCGAGACTTTTGATTATATTACCCCGACCACGGCATTGCTTTCTCAACTGCTGCTCTGGTTTTCAGTGTCGGCCATCTTGTTTTATAAAATTTACTGCTTCTTCATTTAAGACGTATACGTTAGACATGCAAATTATTTGTCATATCGAAGTATGATATACTTTAAATATCCAATCATAAGTCGAGACTTTTGATTATATTACCCCGACCACGGCATTGCTTTCTCAACTGCTGCTCTGGTTTTCAGTGTCGGCCATCTTGTTTTATAAAATTTACTGCTTCTTCATTTAAGACGTAATATACGTTAGACATGCAAATTATTTGTCATATCGAAGTATGATATACTTTAAATATCCAATCATAAGTCGAGACTTTTGATTATATTACCCCGACAACGGCATTGCTTTCTCAACTGCTGCTCTGGTTTTCAGTGTCGGCCATCTTGTTTTATAAAATTTACTGCTTCTTCATTTAAGACGTAATACGTTAGACATGCAAATTATTTGTCATATCGAAGTATGATATACTTTAAATATCCAATCATAAGTCGAGACTTTTGATTATATTACCCCGACACGGCATTGCTTTCTCAACTGCTGCTCTGGTTTTCAGTGTCGGCCATCTTGTTTTATAAAATTTACTGCTTCTTCATTTAAGACGTAATATACGTTAGACATGCAAATTATTTGTCATATCGAAGTATGATATACTTTAAATATCCAATCATAAGTCGAGACTTTTGATTATATTACCCCGACAACGGCATTGCTTTCTCAACTGCTGCTCTGGTTTTCAGTGTCGGCCATCTTGTTTTATAAAATTTACTGCTTCTTCATTTAAGACGTAATATACGTTAGACATGCAAATTATTTGTCATATCGAAGTATGATATACTTTAAATATCCAATCATAAGTCGAGACTTTTGATTATATTACCCCGACAACGGCATTGCTTTCTCAACTGCTGCTCTGGTTTTCAGTGTCGGCCATCTTGTTTTATAAAATTTACTGCTTCTTCATTTAAGACGTAATATACGTTAGACATGCAAATTATTTGTCATATCGAAGTATGATATACTTTAAATATCCAATCATAAGTCGAGACTTTTGATTATATTACCCCGACCACGGCATTGCTTTCTCAACTGCTGCTCTGGTTTTCAGTGTCGGCCATCTTGTTTTATAAAATTTACTGCTTCTTCATTTAAGACGTAATATACGTTAGACATGCAAATTATTTGTCATATCGAAGTATGATATACTTTAAATATCCAATCATAAGTCGAGACTTTTGATTATATTACCCCGACACGGCATTGCTTTCTCAACTGCTGCTCTGGTTTTCAGTGTCGGCCATCTTGTTTTATAAAATTTACTGCTTCTTCATTTAAGACGTACGTTAGACATGCAAATTATTTGTCATATCGAAGTATGATATACTTTAAATATCCAATCATAAGTCGAGACTTTTGATTATATTACCCCGACCACGGCATTGCTTTCTCAACTGCTGCTCTGGTTTTCAGTGTCGGCCATCTTGTTTTATAAAATTTACTGCTTCTTCATTTAAGACGTAATATACGTTAGACATGCAAATTATTTGTCATATCGAAGTATGATATACTTTAAATATCCAATCATAAGTCGAGACTTTTGATTATATTACCCCGACCACGGCATTGCTTTCTCAACTGCTGCTCTGGTTTTCAGTGTCGGCCATCTTGTTTTATAAAATTTACTGCTTCTTCATTTAAGACGTTACGTTAGACATGCAAATTATTTGTCATATCGAAGTATGATATACTTTAAATATCCAATCATAAGTCGAGACTTTTGATTATATTACCCCGACCACGGCATTGCTTTCTCAACTGCTGCTCTGGTTTTCAGTGTCGGCCATCTTGTTTTATAAAATTTACTGCTTCTTCATTTAAGACGTAATATACGTTAGACATGCAAATTATTTGTCATATCGAAGTATGATATACTTTAAATATCCAATCATAAGTCGAGACTTTTGATTATATTACCCCGACCACGGCATTGCTTTCTCAACTGCTGCTCTGGTTTTCAGTGTCGGCCATCTTGTTTTATAAAATTTACTGCTTCTTCATTTAAGACGTAATATACGTTAGACATGCAAATTATTTGTCATATCGATGTATGATATACTTTAAATATCCAATCATAAGTCGAGACTTTTGATTATATTACCCCGACAACGGCATTGCTTTCTCAACTGCTGCTCTGGTTTTCAGTGTCGGCCATCTTGTTTTATAAAATTTACTGCTTCTTCATTTAAGACGTATACGTTAGACATGCAAATTATTTGTCATATCGAAGTATGATATACTTTAAATATCCAATCATAAGTCGAGACTTTTGATTATATTACCCCGACCACGGCATTGCTTTCTCAACTGCTGCTCTGGTTTTCAGTGTCGGCCATCTTGTTTTATAAAATTTACTGCTTCTTCATTTAAGACGTTACGTTAGACATGCAAATTATTTGTCATATCGAAGTATGATATACTTTAAATATCCAATCATAAGTCGAGACTTTTGATTATATTACCCCGACCACGGCATTGCTTTCTCAACTGCTGCTCTGGTTTTCAGTGTCGGCCATCTTGTTTTATAAAATTTACTGCTTCTTCATTTAAGACGTATATACGTTAGACATGCAAATTATTTGTCATATCGAAGTATGATATACTTTAAATATCCAATCATAAGTCGAGACTTTTGATTATATTACCCCGACAACGGCATTGCTTTCTCAACTGCTGCTCTGGTTTTCAGTGTCGGCCATCTTGTTTTATAAAATTTACTGCTTCTTCATTTAAGACGTATACGTTAGACATGCAAATTATTTGTCATATCGAAGTATGATATACTTTAAATATCCAATCATAAGTCGAGACTTTTGATTATATTACCCCGACCACGGCATTGCTTTCTCAACTGCTGCTCTGGTTTTCAGTGTCGGCCATCTTGTTTTATAAAATTTACTGCTTCTTCATTTAAGACGTAATATACGTTAGACATGCAAATTATTTGTCATATCGAAGTATGATATACTTTAAATATCCAATCATAAGTCGAGACTTTTGATTATATTACCCCGACCACGGCATTGCTTTCTCAACTGCTGCTCTGGTTTTCAGTGTCGGCCATCTTGTTTTATAAAATTTACTGCTTCTTCATTTAAGACGTAATATACGTTAGACATGCAAATTATTTGTCATATCGAAGTATGATATACTTTAAATATCCAATCATAAGTCGAGACTTTTGATTATATTACCCCGACAACGGCATTGCTTTCTCAACTGCTGCTCTGGTTTTCAGTGTCGGCCATCTTGTTTTATAAAATTTACTGCTTCTTCATTTAAGACGTAATATACGTTAGACATGCAAATTATTTGTCATATCGAAGTATGATATACTTTAAATATCCAATCATAAGTCGAGACTTTTGATTATATTACCCCGACACGGCATTGCTTTCTCAACTGCTGCTCTGGTTTTCAGTGTCGGCCATCTTGTTTTATAAAATTTACTGCTTCTTCATTTAAGACGTTACGTTAGACATGCAAATTATTTGTCATATCGAAGTATGATATACTTTAAATATCCAATCATAAGTCGAGACTTTTGATTATATTACCCCGACCACGGCATTGCTTTCTCAACTGCTGCTCTGGTTTTCAGTGTCGGCCATCTTGTTTTATAAAATTTACTGCTTCTTCATTTAAGACGTACGTTAGACATGCAAATTATTTGTCATATCGAAGTATGATATACTTTAAATATCCAATCATAAGTCGAGACTTTTGATTATATTACCCCGACCACGGCATTGCTTTCTCAACTGCTGCTCTGGTTTTCAGTGTCGGCCATCTTGTTTTATAAAATTTACTGCTTCTTCATTTAAGACGTTACGTTAGACATGCAAATTATTTGTCATATCGAAGTATGATATACTTTAAATATCCAATCATAAGTCGAGACTTTTGATTATATTACCCCACCACGGCATTGCTTTCTCAACTGCTGCTCTGGTTTTCAGTGTCGGCCATCTTGTTTTATAAAATTTACTGCTTCTTCATTTAAGACGTAATATACGTGAGACATGCAAATTATTTGTCATATCGATGTATGATATACTTTAAATATCCAATCATAAGTCGAGACTTTTGATTATATTACCCCGACAACGGCATTGCTTTCTCAACTGCTGCTCTGGTTTTCAGTGTCGGCCATCTTGTTTTATTTCTTGTTTTATAAAATTTACTGCTTCTTCATTTAAGACGTAATATACGTGAGACATGCAAATTATTTGTCATATCGATGTATGATATACTTTAAATATCCAATCATAAGTCGAGACTTTTGATTATATTACCCCGACAACGGCATTGCTTTCTCAACTGCTGCTCTGGTTTTCAGTGTCGGCCATCTTGTTTTATAAAATTTACTGCTTCTTCATTTAAGACGTAATATACGTTAGACATGCAAATTATTTGTCATATCGATGTATGATATACTTTAAATATCCAATCATAAGTCGAGACTTTTGATTATATTACCCCGACAACGGCATTGCTTTCTCAACTGCTGCTCTGGTTTTCAGTGTCGGCCATCTTGTTTTATAAAATTTACTGCTTCTTCATTTAAGACGTAATATACGTTAGACATGCAAATTATTTGTCATATCGAAGTATGATATACTTTAAATATCCAATCATAAGTCGAGACTTTTGATTATATTACCCCGACCACGGCATTGCTTTCTCAACTGCTGCTCTGGTTTTCAGTGTCGGCCATCTTGTTTTATAAAATTTCTTCTTCATTTAAGACGTTACGTTAGACATGCAAATTATTTGTCATATCGAAGTATGATATACTTTAAATATCCAATCATAAGTCGAGACTTTTGATTATATTACCCCGACCACGGCATTGCTTTCTCAACTGCTGCTCTGGTTTTCAGTGTCGGCCATCTTGTTTTATAAAATTTACTGCTTCTTCATTTAAGACGTAATATACGTTAGACATGCAAATTATTTGTCATATCGAAGTATGATATACTTTAAATATCCAATCATAAGTCGAGACTTTTGATTATATTACCCCGACACGGCATTGCTTTCTCAACTGCTGCTCTGGTTTTCAGTGTCGGCCATCTTGTTTTATAAAATTTACTGCTTCTTCATTTAAGACGTAATATACGTTAGACATGCAAATTATTTGTCATATCGAAGTATGATATACTTTAAATATCCAATCATAAGTCGAGACTTTTGATTATATTACCCCGACCACGGCATTGCTTTCTCAACTGCTGCTCTGGTTTTCAGTGTCGGCCATCTTGTTTTATAAAATTTACTGCTTCTTCATTTAAGACGTAATATACGTTAGACATGCAAATTATTTGTCATATCGATGTATGATATACTTTAAATATCCAATCATAAGTCGAGACTTTTGATTATATTACCCCGACAACGGCATTGCTTTCTCAACTGCTGCTCTGGTTTTCAGTGTCGGCCATCTTGTTTTATAAAATTTACTGCTTCTTCATTTAAGACGTAATATACGTTAGACATGCAAATTATTTGTCATATCGAAGTATGATATACTTTAAATATCCAATCATAAGTCGAGACTTTTGATTATATTACCCCGACACGGCATTGCTTTCTCAACTGCTGCTCTGGTTTTCAGTGTCGGCCATCTTGTTTTATAAAATTTACTGCTTCTTCATTTAAGACGTAATATACGTTAGACATGCAAATTATTTGTCATATCGAAGTATGATATACTTTAAATATCCAATCATAAGTCGAGACTTTTGATTATATTACCCCGACCACGGCATTGCTTTCTCAACTGCTGCTCTGGTTTTCAGTGTCGGCCATCTTGTTTTATAAAATTTACTGCTTCTTCATTTAAGACGTATACGTTAGACATGCAAATTATTTGTCATATCGAAGTATGATATACTTTAAATATCCAATCATAAGTCGAGACTTTTGATTATATTACCCCGACCACGGCATTGCTTTCTCAACTGCTGCTCTGGTTTTCAGTGTCGGCCATCTTGTTTTATAAAATTTACTGCTTCTTCATTTAAGACGTATACGTTAGACATGCAAATTATTTGTCATATCGAAGTATGATATACTTTAAATATCCAATCATAAGTCGAGACTTTTGATTATATTACCCCGACCACGGCATTGCTTTCTCAACTGCTGCTCTGGTTTTCAGTGTCGGCCATCTTGTTTTATAAAATTTACTGCTTCTTCATTTAAGACGTAATATACGTTAGACATGCAAATTATTTGTCATATCGAAGTATGATATACTTTAAATATCCAATCATAAGTCGAGACTTTTGATTATATTACCCCGACAACGGCATTGCTTTCTCAACTGCTGCTCTGGTTTTCAGTGTCGGCCATCTTGTTTTATAAAATTTACTGCTTCTTCATTTAAGACGTATACGTTAGACATGCAAATTATTTGTCATATCGAAGTATGATATACTTTAAATATCCAATCATAAGTCGAGACTTTTGATTATATTACCCCGACCACGGCATTGCTTTCTCAACTGCTGCTCTGGTTTTCAGTGTCGGCCATCTTGTTTTATAAAATTTACTGCTTCTTCATTTAAGACGTAATATACGTTAGACATGCAAATTATTTGTCATATCGAAGTATGATATACTTTAAATATCCAATCATAAGTCGAGACTTTTGATTATATTACCCCGACCACGGCATTGCTTTCTCAACTGCTGCTCTGGTTTTCAGTGTCGGCCATCTTGTTTTATAAAATTTACTGCTTCTTCATTTAAGACGTAATATACGTTAGACATGCAAATTATTTGTCATATCGAAGTATGATATACTTTAAATATCCAATCATAAGTCGAGACTTTTGATTATATTACCCCGACAACGGCATTGCTTTCTCAACTGCTGCTCTGGTTTTCAGTGTCGGCCATCTTGTTTTATAAAATTTACTGCTTCTTCATTTAAGACGTAATATACGTTAGACATGCAAATTATTTGTCATATCGAAGTATGATATACTTTAAATATCCAATCATAAGTCGAGACTTTTGATTATATTACCCCGACACGGCATTGCTTTCTCAACTGCTGCTCTGGTTTTCAGTGTCGGCCATCTTGTTTTATAAAATTTACTGCTTCTTCATTTAAGACGTACGTAGACATGCAAATTATTTGTCATATCGAAGTATGATATACTTTAAATATCCAATCATAAGTCGAGACTTTTGATTATATTACCCGACCACGGCA
>NW_022279713.1:0-40788 GCF_009193385.2 Nasonia vitripennis
TAAGCCAAAGTCTAGACTTTCGACCTCGCATTCTGCCAGAAAATGCCTCAGAATGCGGGATCTTGTACATATTATTTTTATAAAAAGCTACTTGAATAGCGAGGAGTCAACTATAAAATGTAGTTGCAAACTGGCTGAGAGATGCTTTTGTAAGCCAAAGTCTAGACTTTCGACCCTCGCATTCTGACGAAAAATGCTTACTGTGGCCGCCATCTTGTCGTGGACCCTAATACTTTGAGTTTAAGGAGCGACATCTTTTCCTCAGCGTGGATCGTAGTGTATTATTTTTATAAAAGCAACTTGTATATAGCTAGGAGTCAACTATAAAATTGTAGTTACAACTGGCGTGAGAGATGCCAGTAAGCCAAAGTCTAGACTTTCGACCCTCGCATTCTGACGAAAAATGCCTTACTGTGGCCGCCATCTTGTCGTGGACCCTAATACTTTTGAGTTTAAGGAGCGACATCTTTTCCTCAGCGTGGATCGTAAGTGTATTATTTTTATAAAAGCAACTTGTATATAGCTAGGAGTCAACTATAAAATTGTAGTTACAACTGGCGTGAGAGATGCCAGTAAGCCAAAGTCTAGACTTTCGACCCTCGCATTCTGACGAAAAATGCCTTACTGTGGCCGCCATCTTGTCGGGACCCTAATACTTTTGAGTTTAAGGAGCGACATCTTTTCCTCAGCGTGGGTCTTATGTGTATTTTTATATAAAAGCAACTTTGTATATAGCTAGGAGTCAACTATAAAATTGTAGTTACAACTGGCGTGAGAATGCCAGTAAGCCAAAGTCTAGACTTTCGACCCTCGCATTCTGCCAGAAAATGCCTCAGAATGCGTGGATCTTGTACATATTATTTTATAAAAGCTACTTGAATTTAGCGAGGAGTCAACTATAAAATTGTAGTTGCAACTGGCGTGAGAGAATTTTAAGCCAAAGTCTAGACTTTCGACCCTCGCATTCTGACGAAAAATGCCTTACTGTGGCCGCCATCTTGTCGTGGACCCTAATACTTTTGAGTTTAAGGAGCGACATCTTTTCCTCAGCGTGGATCGTAAGTGTATTATTTTTATAAAAGCAACTTGTATATAGCTAGGAGTCAACTATAAAATTGTAGTTACAACTGGCGTGAGAGATGCCAGTAAGCCAAAGTCTAGACTTTCGACCCTCGCATTCTGACGAAAAATGCCTTACTGTGGCCGCCATCTTGTCGTGGACCTAATACTTTTGAGTTTAAGGAGCGACATCTTTTCCTCAGCGTGGTCTTATGTGTATTATTTCTATAAAAGCAACTTGCATATAGCTAGGAGTCAACTATAAAATTGTAGTTTCAACTGGCGTGAGAGATGCCAGTAAGCCAAAGTCTAGACTTTCGACCCTCGCATTCTGCCAGAAAATGCCTCAGAATGCGTGGATCTTGTACATATTATTTTTATAAAAGCTACTTGAATTTAGCGAGGAGTCAACTATAAAATTGTAGTTGCAACTGGCGTGAGAGAATTTTGTAAGCCAAAGTCTAGACTTTCGACCCTCGCATTCTGACGAAAAATGCCTTACTGTGGCCGCCATCTTGTCGTGGACCCTAATACTTTTGAGTTTAAGGAGCGACATCTTTTCCTCAGCGTGGATCGTAGTGTATTATTTTTATAAAAGCAACTTGTATATAGCTAGGAGTCAACTATAAAATTGTAGTTACAACTGGCGTGAGAGATGCCAGTAAGCCAAAGTCTAGACTTTCGACCCTCGCATTCTGCCAGAAAATGCCTCAGAATGCGTGGATCTTGTACATATTATTTTTATAAAAGCTACTTGAATTTAGCGAGGAGTCAACTATTAAAATTGTAGTTGCAACTGGCGTGAGAGAATTTTGTAAGCCAAAGTCTAGACTTTCGACCCTCGCATTCTGACGAAAAATGCCTTACTGTGGCCGCCATCTTGTCGTGGACCCTAATACTTTTGAGTTTAAGGAGCGACATCTTTTCCTCAGCGTGGATTGTATGTGTATTATTTTATAAAAAGCAACTTGTATATAGCTAGGAGTCAACTATAAAATTGTAGTTCAACTGGCGTGAGAGATGCCAGTAAGCCAAAGTCTAGACTTTCGACCCTCGCATTCTGCCAGAAAATGCCTCAGAATGCGTGGATCTTGTACATATTATTTTTATAAAGCTACTTGAATTTAGCGAGGAGTCAACTATAAAATTGTAGTTGCAACTGGCGTGAGAGAATTTTGTAAGCCAAAGTCTAGACTTTCGACCCTCGCATTCTGACGAAAAATGCCTTACTGTGGCCGCCATCTTGTCGTGGACCCTAATACTTTTGAGTTTAAGGAGCGACATCTTTTCCTCAGCGTGGATCGTAAGTGTATTATTTTTATAAAAGCAACTTGTATATAGCTAGGAGTCAACTATAAAATTGTAGTTACAACTGGCGTGAGAGATGCCAGTAAGCCAAAGTCTAGACTTTCGACCCTCGCATTCTGACGAAAAATGCCTTACTGTGGCCGCCATCTTGTCGTGGACCCTAATACTTTTGAGTTTAAGGAGCGACATCTTTTCCTCAGCGTGGGTCTTATGTGTATTATTTTTATAAAAGCAACTTGCATATAGCTAGGAGTCAACTATAAAATTGTAGTTTCAACTGGCGTGAGAGATGCCAGTAAGCCAAAGTCTAGACTTTCGACCCTCGCATTCTGCCAGAAAATGCCTCAGAATGCGTGGATCTTGTACATATTATTTTTATAAAAGCTACTTGAATTTAGCGAGGAGTCAACTATAAAATTGTAGTTGCAACTGGCGTGAGAGAATTTTGTAAGCCAAAGTCTAGACTTTCGACCCTCGCATTCTGACGAAAAATGCCTTACTGTGGCCGCCATCTTGTCGTGGACCCTAATACTTTTGAGTTTAAGGAGCGACATCTTTTCCTCAGCGTGGATCGTAAGTGTATTATTTTTATAAAAGCAACTTGTATATAGCTAGGAGTCAACTATAAAATTGTAGTTACAACTGGCGTGAGAGATGCCAGTAAGCCAAAGTCTAGACTTTCGACCCTCGCATTCTGCCAGAAAATGCCTCAGAATGCGTGGATCTTGTACATATTATTTTTATAAAAGCTACTTGAATTTAGCGAGGAGTCAACTATAAAATTGTAGTTGCAACTGGCGTGAGAGAATTTTGTAAGCCAAAGTCTAGACTTTCGACCCTCGCATTCTGACGAAAAATGCCTTACTGTGGCCGCCATCTTGTCGTGGACCCTAATACTTTTGAGTTTAAGGAGCGACATCTTTTCCTCAGCGTGGATCGTAAGTGTATTTTTTTATAAAAGCAACTTGTATATAGCTAGGAGTCAACTATAAAATTGTAGTTACAACTGGCGTGAGAGATGCCAGTAAGCCAAAGTCTAGACTTTCGACCCTCGCATTCTGACGAAAAATGCCTTACTGTGGCCGCCATCTTGTCGTGGACCCTAATACTTTTGAGTTAAGGAGCGACATCTTTTCCTCAGCGTGGGTCTTATGTGTATTATTTCTATAAAGCTACTTGCATATAGCTAGGAGTCAACTATAAAATTGTAGTTTCAACTGGCGTGAGAGATGCCAGTAAGCCAAAGTCTAGACTTTCGACCCTCGCATTCTGCCGAAAATGCCTCAGAATGCGTGGATCTGTACATATTATTTTTATAAAAGCTACTTGAATTAGCGAGGAGTCAACTATAAAATTGTAGTTGCAACTGGCGTGAGAGAATTTTGTAAGCCAAAGTCTAGACTTTCGACCCTCGCATTCTGACGAAAAATGCCTTACTGTGGCCGCCATCTTGTCGTGGACCCTAATACTTTTGAGTTTAAGGAGCGACATCTTTTCCTCAGCGTGGTCTTATGTGTATTATTTTCTATAAATGCTACTTATATAGCTAGGAGTCAACTATAAAATTGTAGTTTCAACTGGCGTGAGAGATGCCAGTAAGCCAAAGTCTAGACTTTCGACCCTCGCATTCTGCCAGAAAATGCCTCAGAATGCGTGGATCTTTGTACATATTATTTTTATAAAAAGCTACTTGAATTTAGCGAGGAGTCAACTATAAAATTGTAGTTGCAACTGGCGTGAGAGAATTTTGTAAGCCAAAGTCTAGACTTTCGACCCTCGCATTCTGACGAAAAATGCCTTACTGTGGCCGCCATCTTGTCGTGGACCCTAATACTTTTGAGTTTAAGGAGCGACATCTTTTCCTCAGCGTGGTCGTAATGTATTATTTTTATAAAAGCAACTTGTATATAGCTAGGAGTCAACTATAAAATTGTAGTTACAACTGGCGTGAGAATGCCAGTAAGCCAAAGTCTAGACTTTCGACCCTCGCATTCTGACGAAAAATGCCTTACTGTGGCCGCCATCTTGTCGTGGACCCTAATACTTTTGAGTTTAAGGAGCGACATCTTTTCCTCAGCGTGGGTCTTATGTGTATTATTTTTATAAAAAGCAACTTGTATATAGCTAGGAGTCAACTATAAAATTGTAGTTACAACTGGCGTGAGAGATGCCAGTAAGCCAAAGTCTAGACTTTCGACCCTCGCATTCTGCCAGAAAATGCCTCAGAATGCGTGGATCTTGTACATATTATTTTTATAAAAGCTACTTGAATTTAGCGAGGAGTCAACTATAAAATTGTAGTTGCAACTGGCGTGAGAGAATTTGTAAGCCAAAGTCTAGACTTTCGACCCTCGCATTCTGACGAAAAATGCCTTACTGTGGCCGCCATCTTGTCGTGGACCCTAATACTTTTGAGTTTAAGGAGCGACATCTTTTCCTCAGCGTGGATCGTAAGTGTATTATTTTTATAAAAGCAACTTGTATATAGCTAGGAGTCAACTATAAAATTGTAGTTACAACTGGCGTGAGAGATGCCAGTAAGCCAAAGTCTAGACTTTCGACCCTCGCATTCTGCCAGAAAATGCCTCAGAATGCGTGGATCTTGTACATATTATTTTTATAAAAGCTACTTGAATTTAGCGAGGAGTCAACTATAAAATTGTAGTTGCAACTGGCGTGAGAGAATTTTGTAAGCCAAAGTCTAGACTTTCGACCCTCGCATTCTGACGAAAAATGCCTTACTGTGGCCGCCATCTTGTCGTGGACCCTAATACTTTTGAGTTTAAGGAGCGACATCTTTTCCTCAGCGTGGATCGTAAGTGTATTATTTTTATAAAGCAACTTGTATATAGCTAGGAGTCAACTATAAAATTGTAGTTACAACTGGCGTGAGAGATGCCAGTAAGCCAAAGTCTAGACTTTCGACCCTCGCATTCTGCCAGAAAATGCCTCAGAATGCGTGGATCTTGTACATATTATTTTATAAAAGCTACTTGAATTTAGCGAGGAGTCAACTATAAAATTGTAGTTGCAACTGGCGTGAGAGAATTTTGTAAGCCAAAGTCTAGACTTTCGACCCTCGCATTCTGACGAAAAATGCCTTACTGTGGCCGCCATCTTGTCGTGGACCCTAATACTTTTGAGTTTAAGGAGCGACATCTTTTCCTCAGCGTGGATCGTAAGTGTATTATTTTTATAAAAGCAACTTGTATATAGCTAGGAGTCAACTATAAAATTGTAGTTACAACTGGCGTGAGAGATGCCAGTAAGCCAAAGTCTAGACTTTCGACCCTCGCATTCTGACGAAAAATGCCTTACTGTGGCCGCCATCTTGTCGTGGACCCTAATACTTTTGAGTTTAAGGAGCGACATCTTTTCCTCAGCGTGGGTCTTATGTGTATTATTTTATAAATGCAACTTGCATATAGCTAGGAGTCAACTATAAAATTGTAGTTCAACTGGCGTGAGAGATGCCAGTAAGCCAAAGTCTAGACTTTCGACCCTCGCATTCTGCCAGAAAATGCCTCAGAATGCGTGGATCTTGTACATATTATTTTTATAAAAGCTACTTGAATTTAGCGAGGAGTCAACTATAAAATTGTAGTTGCAACTGGCGTGAGAGAATTTTGTAAGCCAAAGTCTAGACTTTCGACCCTCGCATTCTGACGAAAAAATGCCTTACTGTGGCCGCCATCTTGTCGTGGACCCTAATACTTTGAGTTTAAGGAGCGACATCTTTTCCTCAGCGTGGATCGTAAGTGTATTATTTTTATAAAAGCAACTTGTATATAGCTAGGAGTCAACTATAAAATTGTAGTTACAACTGGCGTGAGAGATGCCAGTAAGCCAAAGTCTAGACTTTCGACCCTCGCATTCTGACGAAAAATGCCTTACTGTGGCCGCCATCTTGTCGTGGACCCTAATACTTTTGAGTTTAAGGAGCGACATCTTTTCCTCAGCGTGGGTCTTATGTGTATTATTTTTATAAAAGCAACTTGCATATAGCTAGGAGTCAACTATAAAATTGTAGTTACAACTGGCGTGAGAGATGCCAGTAAGCCAAAGTCTAGACTTTCGACCCTCGCATTCTGCCAGAAAATGCCTCAGAATGCGTGGATCTTGTACATATTATTTTTATAAAAGCTACTTGAATTTAGCGAGGAGTCAACTATAAAATTGTAGTTGCAACTGGCGTGAGAGAATTTTGTAAGCCAAAGTCTAGACTTTCGACCCTCGCATTCTGACGAAAAATGCCTTACTGTGGCCGCCATCTTGTCGTGGACCCTAATACTTTTGAGTTTAAGGAGCGACATCTTTTCCTCAGCGTGGATCGTAAGTGTATTTTTATAAAAGCAACTTGTATATAGCTAGGAGTCAACTATAAAATTGTAGTTTCAACTGGCGTGAGAGATGCCAGTAAGCCAAAGTCTAGACTTTCGACCCTCGCATTCTGCCAGAAAATGCCTCAGAATGCGTGGATCTTGTTACATATTATTTTTATAAAAGCTACTTGAATTTAGCGAGGAGTCAACTATAAAATTGTAGTTGCAACTGGCGTGAGAGAATTTGTAAGCCAAAGTCTAGACTTTCGACCCTCGCATTCTGACGAAAAATGCCTTACTGTGGCCGCCATCTTGTCGTGGACCCTAATACTTTTGAGTTTAAGGAGCGACATCTTTTCCTCAGCGTGGATCGTAAGTGTATTATTTTTATAAAAGCAACTTGTATATAGCTAGGAGTCAACTATAAAATTGTAGTTACAACTGGCGTGAGAGATGCCAGTAAGCCAAAGTCTAGACTTTCGACCCTCGCATTCTGCCAGAAAATGCCTCAGAATGCGTGGATCTTGTACATATTATTTTTATAAAAGCTACTTGAATTTAGCGAGGAGTCAACTATAAAATTGTAGTTGCAACTGGCGTGAGAGAATTTTGTAAGCCAAAGTCTAGACTTTCGACCCTCGCATTCTGACGAAAAATGCCTTACTGTGGCCGCCATCTTGTCGTGGACCCTAATACTTTTGAGTTTAAGGAGCGACATCTTTTCCTCAGCGTGGATCGTAAGTGTATTATTTTATAAAAGCAACTTGTATATAGCTAGGAGTCAACTATAAAATTGTAGTTACAACTGGCGTGAGAGATGCCAGTAAGCCAAAGTCTAGACTTTCGACCCTCGCATTCTGACGAAAAATGCCTTACTGTGGCCGCCATCTTGTCGTGGACCCTAATACTTTTGAGTTTAAGGAGCGACATCTTTTCCTCAGCGTGGGATTATGTGTATTATTTTTATAAAAGCTACTTGCATATAGCTAGGAGTCAACTATAAAATTGTAGTTTCAACTGGCGTGAGAGATGCCAGTAAGCCAAAGTCTAGACTTTCGACCTCGCATTCTGCCAGAAAATGCCTCAGAATGCGTGGATCTTGTACATATTATTTTTATAAAAGCTACTTGAATTTAGCGGAGGTCAACTATAAAATTGTAGTTGCAACTGGCGTGAGAGAATTTTGTAAGCCAAAGTCTAGACTTTCGACCCTCGCATTCTGACGAAAAATGCCTTACTGTGGCCGCCATCTTGTCGTGGACCCTAATACTTTTGAGTTTAAGGAGCGACATCTTTTCCTCAGCGTGGATCGTAAGTGTATTATTTTTATAAAAGCAACTTGTATATAGCTAGGAGTCAACTATAAAATTGTAGTTACAACTGGCGTGAGAGATGCCAGTAAGCCAAAGTCTAGACTTTCGACCCTCGCATTCTGCCAGAAAAATGCCTCAGAATGCGTGGATCTTGTACATATTATTTTTATAAAAGCTACTTGAATTTAGCGAGGAGTCAACTATAAAATTGTAGTTGCAACTGGCGTGAGAGAATTTTGTAAGCCAAAGTCTAGACTTTCGACCCTCGCATTCTGACGAAAAATGCCTTACTGTGGCCGCCATCTTGTCGTGGACCCTAATACTTTTGAGTTTAAGGAGCGACATCTTTTCCTCAGCGTGGATCGTAAGTGTATTATTTTTTAAAAAGCAACTTGTATATAGCTAGGAGTCAACTATAAAATTGTAGTTACAACTGGCGTGAGAGATGCCAGTAAGCCAAAGTCTAGACTTTCGACCCTCGCATTCTGACGAAAAATGCCTTACTGTGGCCGCCATCTTGTCGTGGACCCTAATACTTTTGAGTTTAAGGAGCGACATCTTTTCCTCAGCGTGGGTCTTATGTGTATTATTTCTATAAATGCTACTTGCATATAGCTAGGAGTCAACTATAAAATTGTAGTTTCAACTGGCGTGAGAGATGCCAGTAAGCCAAAGTCTAGACTTTCGACCCTCGCATTCTGCCAGAAAATGCCTCAGAATGCGTGGATCTTGTACATATTATTTTTATAAAAGCTACTTGAATTTAGCGAGGAGTCAACTATAAAATTGTAGTTGCAACTGGCGTGAGAGAATTTTGTAAGCCAAAGTCTAGACTTTCGACCCTCGCATTCTGACGAAAAATGCCTTACTGTGGCCGCCATCTTGTCGTGGACCCTAATACTTTTGAGTTTAAGGAGCGACATCTTTTCCTCAGCGTGGGTCTTATGTGTATTATTTCTATAAATGCTACTTGCATATAGCTAGGAGTCAACTATAAAATTGTAGTTTCAACTGGCGTGAGAGATGCCAGTAAGCCAAAGTCTAGACTTTCGACCCTCGCATTCTGCCAGAAAATGCCTCAGAATGCGTGGATCTTGTACATATTATTTTTATAAAAGCTACTTGAATTTAGCGAGGAGTCAACTATAAAATTGTAGTTGCAACTGGCGTGAGAGAATTTTGTAAGCCAAAGTCTAGACTTTCGACCCTCGCATTCTGACGAAAAATGCCTTACTGTGGCCGCCATCTTGTCGTGGACCCTAATACTTTTGAGTTTAAGGAGCGACATCTTTTCCTCAGCGTGGATCGTAAGTGTATTATTTTTATAAAAGCAACTTGTATATAGCTAGGAGTCAACTATAAAATTGTAGTTACAACTGGCGTGAGAGATGCCAGTAAGCCAAAGTCTAGACTTTCGACCCTCGCATTCTGCCAGAAAATGCCTCAGAATGCGTGGATCTTGTACATATTATTTTTATAAAGCTACTTGAATTTAGCGAGGAGTCAACTATAAAATTGTAGTTGCAACTGGCGTGAGAGAATTTTGTAAGCCAAAGTCTAGACTTTCGACCCTCGCATTCTGACGAAAAATGCCTTACTGTGGCCGCCATCTTGTCGTGGACCCTAATACTTTTGAGTTTAAGGAGCGACATCTTTTCCTCAGCGTGGGTCTTAAGTGTATTATTTTTATAAAAGCAACTTGTATATAGCTAGGAGTCAACTATAAAATTGTAGTTACAACTGGCGTGAGAGATGCCAGTAAGCCAAAGTCTAGACTTTCGACCCTCGCATTCTGCCAGAAAATGCCTCAGAATGCGTGGATCTTGTACATATTATTTTTTATAAAAGCTACTTGAATTTAGCGAGGAGTCAACTATAAAATTGTAGTTGCAACTGGCGTGAGAGAATTTTGTAAGCCAAAGTCTAGACTTTCGACCCTCGCATTCTGACGAAAAATGCCTTACTGTGGCCGCCATCTTGTCGTGGACCCTAATACTTTTGAGTTTAAGGAGCGACATCTTTTCCTCAGCGTGGATCGTAATGTGTATTATTTTTATAAAAGCAACTTGTATATAGCTAGGAGTCAACTATAAAATTGTAGTTTCAACTGGCGTGAGAGATGCCAGTAAGCCAAAGTCTAGACTTTCGACCCTCGCATTCTGCCAGAAAATGCCTCAGAATGCGTGGATCTTGTACATATTATTTTTATAAAAGCTACTTGAATTTAGCGAGGAGTCAACTATAAAATTGTAGTTGCAACTGGCGTGAGAGAATTTTGTAAGCCAAAGTCTAGACTTTCGACCCTCGCATTCTGACGAAAAATGCCTTACTGTGGCCGCCATCTTGTCGTGGACCCTAATACTTTTGAGTTTAAGGAGCGACATCTTTTCCTCAGCGTGGATCGTAAGTGTATTATTTTTATAAAAGCAACTTGTATATAGCTAGGAGTCAACTATAAAATTGTAGTTACAACTGGCGTGAGAGATGCCAGTAAGCCAAAGTCTAGACTTTCGACCCTCGCATTCTGACGAAAAATGCCTTACTGTGGCCGCCATCTTGTCGTGGACCCTAATACTTTTGAGTTTAAGGAGCGACATCTTTTCCTCAGCGTGGGTCTTAGTGTATTATTTTTATAAAAGCAACTTGTATATAGCTAGGAGTCAACTATAAAATTGTAGTTTCAACTGGCGTGAGAGATGCCAGTAAGCCAAAGTCTAGACTTTCGACCCTCGCATTCTGCCAGAAAATGCCTCAGAATGCGTGGATCTTGTACATATTATTTTTATAAAAGCTACTTGAATTTAGCGAGGAGTCAACTATAAAATTGTAGTTGCAACTGGCGTGAGAGAATTTTGTAAGCCAAAGTCTAGACTTTCGACCCTCGCATTCTGACGAAAAATGCCTTACTGTGGCCGCCATCTTGTCGTGGACCCTAATACTTTTGAGTTTAAGGAGCGACATCTTTTCCTCAGCGTGGGTCTTATGTGTATTATTTTTATAAAAGCAACTTGTATATAGCTAGGAGTCAACTATAAAATTGTAGTTACAACTGGCGTGAGAGATGCCAGTAAGCCAAAGTCTAGACTTTCGACCCTCGCATTCTGCCAGAAAATGCCTCAGAATGCGTGGATCTTGTACATATTATTTTTATAAAAGCTACTTGAATTTAGCGAGGAGTCAACTATAAAATTGTAGTTGCAACTGGCGTGAGAGAATTTTGTAAGCCAAAGTCTAGACTTTCGACCCTCGCATTCTGACGAAAAATGCCTTACTGTGGCCGCCATCTTGTCGTGGACCCTAATACTTTTGAGTTTAAGGAGCGACATCTTTTCCTCAGCGTGGATCGTAAGTGTATTATTTTTATAAAAGCAACTTGTATATAGCTAGGAGTCAACTATAAAATTGTAGTTACAACTGGCGTGAGAGATGCCAGTAAGCCAAAGTCTAGACTTTCGACCCTCGCATTCTGACGAAAAATGCCTTACTGTGGCCGCCATCTTGTCGTGGACCCTAATACTTTTGAGTTTAAGGAGCGACATCTTTTCCTCAGCGTGGGTCTTATGTGTATTATTTCTATAAATGCAACTTGCATATAGCTAGGAGTCAACTATAAAATTGTAGTTTCAACTGGCGTGAGAGATGCCAGTAAGCCAAAGTCTAGACTTTCGACCCTCGCATTCTGCCAGAAAATGCCTCAGAATGCGTGGATCTTGTACATATTATTTTTATAAAAGCTACTTGAATTTAGCGAGGAGTCAACTATAAAATTGTAGTTGCAACTGGCGTGAGAGAATTTTGTAAGCCAAAGTCTAGACTTTCGACCCTCGCATTCTGACGAAAAATGCCTTACTGTGGCCGCCATCTTGTCGTGGACCCTAATACTTTTGAGTTTAAGGAGCGACATCTTTTCCTCAGCGTGGGTCTTATGTGTATTATTTCTATAAAAGCAACTTGTATATAGCTAGGAGTCAACTATAAAATTGTAGTTTCAACTGGCGTGAGAGATGCCAGTAAGCCAAAGTCTAGACTTTCGACCCTCGCATTCTGCCAGAAAATGCCTCAGAATGCGTGGATCTTGTACATATTATTTTTATAAAAGCTACTTGAATTTAGCGAGGAGTCAACTATAAAATTGTAGTTGCAACTGGCGTGAGAGATTTTGTAAGCCAAAGTCTAGACTTTCGACCCTCGCATTCTGACGAAAAATGCCTTACTGTGGCCGCCATCTTGTCGTGGACCCTAATACTTTTGAGTTTAAGGAGCGACATCTTTTCCTCAGCGTGGATCGTAAGTGTATTATTTTTATAAAAGCAACTTGTATATAGCTAGGAGTCAACTATAAAATTGTAGTTACAACTGGCGTGAGAGATGCCAGTAAGCCAAAGTCTAGACTTTCGACCCTCGCATTCTGACGAAAAATGCCTTACTGTGGCCGCCATCTTGTCGTGGACCCTAATACTTTTGAGTTTAAGGAGCGACATCTTTTCCTCAGCGTGGGTCTTATGTGTATTATTTCTATAAATGCTACTTGCATATAGCTAGGAGTCAACTATAAAATTGTAGTTTCAACTGGCGTGAGAGATGCCAGTAAGCCAAAGTCTAGACTTTCGACCCTCGCATTCTGCCAGAAAATGCCTCAGAATGCGTGGATCTTGTACATATTATTTTTATAAAAGCTACTTGAATTTAGCGAGGAGTCAACTATAAAATTGTAGTTGCAACTGGCGTGAGAGAATTTTGTAAGCCAAAGTCTAGACTTTCGACCCTCGCATTCTGACGAAAAATGCCTTACTGTGGCCGCCATCTTGTCGTGGACCCTAATACTTTTGAGTTTAAGGAGCGACATCTTTTCCTCAGCGTGGGTCTTATGTGTATTATTTTTATAAAGCTACTTGTATATAGCTAGGAGTCAACTATAAAATTGTAGTTTCAACTGGCGTGAGAGATGCCAGTAAGCCAAAGTCTAGACTTTCGACCCTCGCATTCTGCCAGAAAATGCCTCAGAATGCGTGGATCTTGTACATATTATTTTTATAAAAGCTACTTGAATTTAGCGAGGAGTCAACTATAAAATTGTAGTTGCAACTGGCGTGAGAGAATTTTGTAAGCCAAAGTCTAGACTTTCGACCCTCGCATTCTGACGAAAAATGCCTTACTGTGGCCGCCATCTTGTCGTGGACCCTAATACTTTTGAGTTTAAGGAGCGACATCTTTTCCTCAGCGTGGTCGTAAGTGTATTATTTTTATAAAAGCAACTTGTATATAGCTAGGAGTCAACTATAAAATTGTAGTTACAACTGGCGTGAGAGATGCCAGTAAGCCAAAGTCTAGACTTTCGACCCTCGCATTCTGACGAAAAATGCCTTACTGTGGCCGCCATCTTGTCGTGGACCCTAATACTTTTGAGTTTAAGGAGCGACATCTTTTCCTCAGCGTGGGTCTTATGTGTATTATTTCTATAAATGCTACTTGCATATAGCTAGGAGTCAACTATAAAATTGTAGTTCAACTGGCGTGAGAGATGCCAGTAAGCCAAAGTCTAGACTTTCGACCCTCGCATTCTGCCAGAAAATGCCTCAGAATGCGTGGATCTTGTACATATTATTTTTATAAAAGCTACTTGAATTTAGCGAGGAGTCAACTATAAAATTGTAGTTGCAACTGGCGTGAGAAATTTTGTAAGCCAAAGTCTAGACTTTCGACCCTCGCATTCTGACGAAAAATGCCTTACTGTGGCCGCCATCTTGTCGTGGACCCTAATACTTTTGAGTTTAAGGAGCGACATCTTTTCCTCAGCGTGGGTCTTATGTGTATTATTTCTATAAAAGCAACTTGTATATAGCTAGGAGTCAACTATAAAATTGTAGTTTCAACTGGCGTGAGAGATGCCAGTAAGCCAAAGTCTAGACTTTCGACCCTCGCATTCTGCCAGAAAATGCCTCAGAATGCGTGGATCTTGTACATATTATTTTTATAAAAGCTACTTGAATTTAGCGAGGAGTCAACTATAAAATTGTAGTTGCAACTGGCGTGAGAGAATTTTGTAAGCCAAAGTCTAGACTTTCGACCCTCGCATTCTGACGAAAAATGCCTTACTGTGGCCGCCATCTTGTCGTGGACCCTAATACTTTTGAGTTTAAGGAGCGACATCTTTTCCTCAGCGTGGATCTAAGTGTATTATTTTTATAAAAGCAACTTGTATATAGCTAGGAGTCAACTATAAAATTGTAGTTACAACTGGCGTGAGAGATGCCAGTAAGCCAAAGTCTAGACTTTCGACCCTCGCATTCTGCCAGAAAATGCCTCAGAATGCGTGGATCTTGTACATATTATTTTTATAAAAGCTACTTGAATTTAGCGAGGAGTCAACTATAAAATTGTAGTTGCAACTGGCGTGAGAGAATTTTGTAAGCCAAAGTCTAGACTTTCGACCCTCGCATTCTGACGAAAAATGCCTTACTGTGGCCGCCATCTTGTCGTGGACCCTAATACTTTTGAGTTTAAGGAGCGACATCTTTTCCTCAGCGTGGATCGTAAGTGTATTATTTTTATAAAAGCAACTTGTATATAGCTAGGAGTCAACTATAAAATTGTAGTTACAACTGGCGTGAGAGATGCCAGTAAGCCAAAGTCTAGACTTTCGACCCTCGCATTCTGACGAAAAATGCCTTACTGTGGCCGCCATCTTGTCGTGGACCCTAATACTTTTGAGTTTAAGGAGCGACATCTTTTCCTCAGCGTGGGTCTTATGTGTATTATTTCTATAAATGCTACTTGCATATAGCTAGGAGTCAACTATAAAATTGTAGTTTCAACTGGCGTGAGAGATGCCAGTAAGCCAAAGTCTAGACTTTCGACCCTCGCATTCTGCCAGAAAATGCCTCAGAATGCGTGGATCTTGTACATATTATTTTTATAAAAGCTACTTGAATTTAGCGAGGAGTCAACTATAAAATTGTAGTTGCAACTGGCGTGAGAGAATTTTGTAAGCCAAAGTCTAGACTTTCGACCCTCGCATTCTGACGAAAAATGCCTTACTGTGGCCGCCATCTTGTCGTGGACCCTAATACTTTTGAGTTTAAGGAGCGACATCTTTTCCTCAGCGTGGGTCTTATGTGTATTATTTTTATAAAAGCAACTTGTATATAGCTAGGAGTCAACTATAAAATTGTAGTTTCAACTGGCGTGAGAGATGCCAGTAAGCCAAAGTCTAGACTTTCGACCCTCGCATTCTGCCAGAAAATGCCTCAGAATGCGTGGATCTTGTACATATTATTTTTATAAAAGCTACTTGAATTTAGCGAGGAGTCAACTATAAAATTGTAGTTGCAACTGGCGTGAGAGAATTTTGTAAGCCAAAGTCTAGACTTTCGACCCTCGCATTCTGACGAAAAATGCCTTACTGTGGCCGCCATCTTGTCGTGGACCCTAATACTTTTGAGTTTAAGGAGCGACATCTTTTCCTCAGCGTGGATCGTAAGTGTATTATTTTTATAAAAGCAACTTGTATATAGCTAGGAGTCAACTATAAAATTGTAGTTACAACTGGCGTGAGAGATGCCAGTAAGCCAAAGTCTAGACTTTCGACCCTCGCATTCTGACGAAAAATGCCTTACTGTGGCCGCCATCTTGTCGTGGACCCTAATACTTTTGAGTTTAAGGAGCGACATCTTTTCCTCAGCGTGGGTCTTATGTGTATTATTTCTATAAATGCTACTTGCATATAGCTAGGAGTCAACTATAAAATTGTAGTTTCAACTGGCGTGAGAGATGCCAGTAAGCCAAAGTCTAGACTTTCGACCCTCGCATTCTGCCAGAAAATGCCTCAGAATGCGTGGATCTTGTACATATTATTTTTATAAAAGCTACTTGAATTTAGCGAGGAGTCAACTATAAAATTGTAGTTGCAACTGGCGTGAGAGAATTTTGTAAGCCAAAGTCTAGACTTTCGACCCTCGCATTCTGACGAAAAATGCCTTACTGTGGCCGCCATCTTGTCGTGGACCCTAATACTTTTGAGTTTAAGGAGCGACATCTTTTCCTCAGCGTGGGTCTTATGTGTATTATTTCTATAAATGCTACTTGCATATAGCTAGGAGTCAACTATAAAATTGTAGTTTCAACTGGCGTGAGAGATGCCAGTAAGCCAAAGTCTAGACTTTCGACCCTCGCATTCTGCCAGAAAATGCCTCAGAATGCGTGGATCTTGTACATATTATTTTTATAAAAGCTACTTGAATTTAGCGAGGAGTCAACTATAAAATTGTAGTTGCAACTGGCGTGAGAGAATTTTGTAAGCCAAAGTCTAGACTTTCGACCCTCGCATTCTGACGAAAAATGCCTTACTGTGGCCGCCATCTTGTCGTGGACCCTAATACTTTTGAGTTTAAGGAGCGACATCTTTTCCTCAGCGTGGATCGTAAGTGTATTATTTTTATAAAAGCAACTTGTATATAGCTAGGAGTCAACTATAAAATTGTAGTTACAACTGGCGTGAGAGATGCCAGTAAGCCAAAGTCTAGACTTTCGACCCTCGCATTCTGCCAGAAAATGCCTCAGAATGCGTGGATCTTGTACATATTATTTTTATAAAAGCTACTTGAATTTAGCGAGGAGTCAACTATAAAATTGTAGTTGCAACTGGCGTGAGAGAATTTTGTAAGCCAAAGTCTAGACTTTCGACCCTCGCATTCTGACGAAAAATGCCTTACTGTGGCCGCCATCTTGTCGTGGACCCTAATACTTTTGAGTTTAAGGAGCGACATCTTTTCCTCAGCGTGGATCGTAAGTGTATTATTTTTATAAAAGCAACTTGTATATAGCTAGGAGTCAACTATAAAATTGTAGTTACAACTGGCGTGAGAGATGCCAGTAAGCCAAAGTCTAGACTTTCGACCCTCGCATTCTGACGAAAAATGCCTTACTGTGGCCGCCATCTTGTCGTGGACCCTAATACTTTTGAGTTTAAGGAGCGACATCTTTTCCTCAGCGTGGGTCTTATGTGTATTATTTCTATAAATGCTACTTGCATATAGCTAGGAGTCAACTATAAAATTGTAGTTTCAACTGGCGTGAGAGATGCCAGTAAGCCAAAGTCTAGACTTTCGACCCTCGCATTCTGCCAGAAAATGCCTCAGAATGCGTGGATCTTGTACATATTATTTTTATAAAAGCTACTTGAATTTAGCGAGGAGTCAACTATAAAATTGTAGTTGCAACTGGCGTGAGAGAATTTTGTAAGCCAAAGTCTAGACTTTCGACCCTCGCATTCTGACGAAAAATGCCTTACTGTGGCCGCCATCTTGTCGTGGACCCTAATACTTTTGAGTTTAAGGAGCGACATCTTTTCCTCAGCGTGGGTCTTATGTGTATTATTTCTATAAAAGCAACTTGTATATAGCTAGGAGTCAACTATAAAATTGTAGTTTCAACTGGCGTGAGAGATGCCAGTAAGCCAAAGTCTAGACTTTCGACCCTCGCATTCTGCCAGAAAATGCCTCAGAATGCGTGGATCTTGTACATATTATTTTTATAAAAGCTACTTGAATTTAGCGAGGAGTCAACTATAAAATTGTAGTTGCAACTGGCGTGAGAGAATTTTGTAAGCCAAAGTCTAGACTTTCGACCCTCGCATTCTGACGAAAAATGCCTTACTGTGGCCGCCATCTTGTCGTGGACCCTAATACTTTTGAGTTTAAGGAGCGACATCTTTTCCTCAGCGTGGATCGTAAGTGTATTATTTTTATAAAAGCAACTTGTATATAGCTAGGAGTCAACTATAAAATTGTAGTTACAACTGGCGTGAGAGATGCCAGTAAGCCAAAGTCTAGACTTTCGACCCTCGCATTCTGCCAGAAAATGCCTCAGAATGCGTGGATCTTGTACATATTATTTTTATAAAAGCTACTTGAATTTAGCGAGGAGTCAACTATAAAATTGTAGTTGCAACTGGCGTGAGAGAATTTTGTAAGCCAAAGTCTAGACTTTCGACCCTCGCATTCTGACGAAAAATGCCTTACTGTGGCCGCCATCTTGTCGTGGACCCTAATACTTTTGAGTTTAAGGAGCGACATCTTTTCCTCAGCGTGGATCGTAAGTGTATTATTTTTATAAAAGCAACTTGTATATAGCTAGGAGTCAACTATAAAATTGTAGTTACAACTGGCGTGAGAGATGCCAGTAAGCCAAAGTCTAGACTTTCGACCCTCGCATTCTGACGAAAAATGCCTTACTGTGGCCGCCATCTTGTCGTGGACCCTAATACTTTTGAGTTTAAGGAGCGACATCTTTTCCTCAGCGTGGATCTTAAGTGTATTATTTTTATAAAAGCAACTTGTATATAGCTAGGAGTCAACTATAAAATTGTAGTTACAACTGGCGTGAGAGATGCCAGTAAGCCAAAGTCTAGACTTTCGACCCTCGCATTCTGACGAAAAATGCCTTACTGTGGCCGCCATCTTGTCGTGGACCCTAATACTTTTGAGTTTAAGGAGCGACATCTTTTCCTCAGCGTGGGTCTTATGTGTATTATTTCTATAAATGCTACTTGCATATAGCTAGGAGTCAACTATAAAATTGTAGTTTCAACTGGCGTGAGAGATGCCAGTAAGCCAAAGTCTAGACTTTCGACCCTCGCATTCTGCCAGAAAATGCCTCAGAATGCGTGGATCTTGTACATATTATTTTTATAAAAGCTACTTGAATTTAGCGAGGAGTCAACTATAAAATTGTAGTTGCAACTGGCGTGAGAGAATTTTGTAAGCCAAAGTCTAGACTTTCGACCCTCGCATTCTGACGAAAAATGCCTTACTGTGGCCGCCATCTTGTCGTGGACCCTAATACTTTTGAGTTTAAGGAGCGACATCTTTTCCTCAGCGTGGGTCTTATGTGTATTATTTCTATAAATGCAACTTGTATATAGCTAGGAGTCAACTATAAAATTGTAGTTTCAACTGGCGTGAGAGATGCCAGTAAGCCAAAGTCTAGACTTTCGACCCTCGCATTCTGCCAGAAAATGCCTCAGAATGCGTGGATCTTGTACATATTATTTTTATAAAAGCTACTTGAATTTAGCGAGGAGTCAACTATAAAATTGTAGTTGCAACTGGCGTGAGAGAATTTTGTAAGCCAAAGTCTAGACTTTCGACCCTCGCATTCTGACGAAAAATGCCTTACTGTGGCCGCCATCTTGTCGTGGACCCTAATACTTTTGAGTTTAAGGAGCGACATCTTTTCCTCAGCGTGGATCGTAAGTGTATTATTTTTATAAAAGCAACTTGTATATAGCTAGGAGTCAACTATAAAATTGTAGTTACAACTGGCGTGAGAGATGCCAGTAAGCCAAAGTCTAGACTTTCGACCCTCGCATTCTGCCAGAAAATGCCTCAGAATGCGTGGATCTTGTACATATTATTTTTATAAAAGCTACTTGAATTTAGCGAGGAGTCAACTATAAAATTGTAGTTGCAACTGGCGTGAGAGAATTTTGTAAGCCAAAGTCTAGACTTTCGACCCTCGCATTCTGACGAAAAATGCCTTACTGTGGCCGCCATCTTGTCGTGGACCCTAATACTTTTGAGTTTAAGGAGCGACATCTTTTCCTCAGCGTGGATCGTAAGTGTATTATTTTTATAAAAGCAACTTGTATATAGCTAGGAGTCAACTATAAAATTGTAGTTACAACTGGCGTGAGAGATGCCAGTAAGCCAAAGTCTAGACTTTCGACCCTCGCATTCTGACGAAAAATGCCTTACTGTGGCCGCCATCTTGTCGTGGACCCTAATACTTTTGAGTTTAAGGAGCGACATCTTTTCCTCAGCGTGGGTCTTATGTGTATTATTTCTATAAATGCTACTTGCATATAGCTAGGAGTCAACTATAAAATTGTAGTTTCAACTGGCGTGAGAGATGCCAGTAAGCCAAAGTCTAGACTTTCGACCCTCGCATTCTGCCAGAAAATGCCTCAGAATGCGTGGATCTTGTACATATTATTTTTATAAAAGCTACTTGAATTTAGCGAGGAGTCAACTATAAAATTGTAGTTGCAACTGGCGTGAGAGAATTTTGTAAGCCAAAGTCTAGACTTTCGACCCTCGCATTCTGACGAAAAATGCCTTACTGTGGCCGCCATCTTGTCGTGGACCCTAATACTTTTGAGTTTAAGGAGCGACATCTTTTCCTCAGCGTGGGTCTTATGTGTATTATTTCTATAAATGCTACTTGCATATAGCTAGGAGTCAACTATAAAATTGTAGTTTCAACTGGCGTGAGAGATGCCAGTAAGCCAAAGTCTAGACTTTCGACCCTCGCATTCTGCCAGAAAATGCCTCAGAATGCGTGGATCTTGTACATATTATTTTTATAAAAGCTACTTGAATTTAGCGAGGAGTCAACTATAAAATTGTAGTTGCAACTGGCGTGAGAGAATTTTGTAAGCCAAAGTCTAGACTTTCGACCCTCGCATTCTGACGAAAAATGCCTTACTGTGGCCGCCATCTTGTCGTGGACCCTAATACTTTTGAGTTTAAGGAGCGACATCTTTTCCTCAGCGTGGATCGTAAGTGTATTATTTTTATAAAAGCAACTTGTATATAGCTAGGAGTCAACTATAAAATTGTAGTTACAACTGGCGTGAGAGATGCCAGTAAGCCAAAGTCTAGACTTTCGACCCTCGCATTCTGCCAGAAAATGCCTCAGAATGCGTGGATCTTGTACATATTATTTTTATAAAAGCTACTTGAATTTAGCGAGGAGTCAACTATAAAATTGTAGTTGCAACTGGCGTGAGAGAATTTTGTAAGCCAAAGTCTAGACTTTCGACCCTCGCATTCTGACGAAAAATGCCTTACTGTGGCCGCCATCTTGTCGTGGACCCTAATACTTTTGAGTTTAAGGAGCGACATCTTTTCCTCAGCGTGGATCGTAAGTGTATTATTTTTATAAAAGCAACTTGTATATAGCTAGGAGTCAACTATAAAATTGTAGTTACAACTGGCGTGAGAGATGCCAGTAAGCCAAAGTCTAGACTTTCGACCCTCGCATTCTGACGAAAAATGCCTTACTGTGGCCGCCATCTTGTCGTGGACCCTAATACTTTTGAGTTTAAGGAGCGACATCTTTTCCTCAGCGTGGGTCTTATGTGTATTATTTCTATAAATGGTACTTGCATATAGCTAGGAGTCAACTATAAAATTGTAGTTTCAACTGGCGTGAGAGATGCCAGTAAGCCAAAGTCTAGACTTTCGACCCTCGCATTCTGCCAGAAAATGCCTCAGAATGCGTGGATCTTGTACATATTATTTTTATAAAAGCTACTTGAATTTAGCGAGGAGTCAACTATAAAATTGTAGTTGCAACTGGCGTGAGAGAATTTTGTAAGCCAAAGTCTAGACTTTCGACCCTCGCATTCTGACGAAAAATGCCTTACTGTGGCCGCCATCTTGTCGTGGACCCTAATACTTTTGAGTTTAAGGAGCGACATCTTTTCCTCAGCGTGGGTCTTATGTGTATTATTTTATAAATGCAACTTGCATATAGCTAGGAGTCAACTATAAAATTGTAGTTTCAACTGGCGTGAGAGATGCCAGTAAGCCAAAGTCTAGACTTTCGACCCTCGCATTCTGCCAGAAAATGCCTCAGAATGCGTGGATCTTGTACATATTATTTTTATAAAAGCTACTTGAATTTAGCGAGGAGTCAACTATAAAATTGTAGTTGCAACTGGCGTGAGAGAATTTTGTAAGCCAAAGTCTAGACTTTCGACCCTCGCATTCTGCCAGAAAATGCCTCAGAATGCGTGGATCTTGTACATATTATTTTTATAAAAGCTACTTGAATTTAGCGAGGAGTCAACTATAAAATTGTAGTTGCAACTGGCGTGAGAGAATTTTGTAAGCCAAAGTCTAGACTTTCGACCCTCGCATTCTGACGAAAAATGCCTTACTGTGGCCGCCATCTTGTCGTGGACCCTAATACTTTTGAGTTTAAGGAGCGACATCTTTTCCTCAGCGTGGATCGTAAGTGTATTATTTTTATAAAAGCAACTTGTATATAGCTAGGAGTCAACTATAAAATTGTAGTTACAACTGGCGTGAGAGATGCCAGTAAGCCAAAGTCTAGACTTTCGACCCTCGCATTCTGACGAAAAATGCCTTACTGTGGCCGCCATCTTGTCGTGGACCCTAATACTTTTGAGTTTAAGGAGCGACATCTTTTCCTCAGCGTGGGTCTTATGTGTATTATTTCTATAAATGCTACTTGCATATAGCTAGGAGTCAACTATAAAATTGTAGTTTCAACTGGCGTGAGAGATGCCAGTAAGCCAAAGTCTAGACTTTCGACCCTCGCATTCTGCCAGAAAATGCCTCAGAATGCGTGGATCTTGTACATATTATTTTTATAAAAGCTACTTGAATTTAGCGAGGAGTCAACTATAAAATTGTAGTTGCAACTGGCGTGAGAGAATTTTGTAAGCCAAAGTCTAGACTTTCGACCCTCGCATTCTGACGAAAAATGCCTTACTGTGGCCGCCATCTTGTCGTGGACCCTAATACTTTTGAGTTTAAGGAGCGACATCTTTTCCTCAGCGTGGGTCTTATGTGTATTATTTCTATAAAAGCAACTTGCATATAGCTAGGAGTCAACTATAAAATTGTAGTTACAACTGGCGTGAGAGATGCCAGTAAGCCAAAGTCTAGACTTTCGACCCTCGCATTCTGCCAGAAAATGCCTCAGAATGCGTGGATCTTGTACATATTATTTTTATAAAAGCTACTTGAATTTAGCGAGGAGTCAACTATAAAATTGTAGTTGCAACTGGCGTGAGAGAATTTTGTAAGCCAAAGTCTAGACTTTCGACCCTCGCATTCTGACGAAAAATGCCTTACTGTGGCCGCCATCTTGTCGTGGACCCTAATACTTTTGAGTTTAAGGAGCGACATCTTTTCCTCAGCGTGGGTCTTATGTGTATTATTTCTATAAATGCTACTTGCATATAGCTAGGAGTCAACTATAAAATTGTAGTTTCAACTGGCGTGAGAGATGCCAGTAAGCCAAAGTCTAGACTTTCGACCCTCGCATTCTGCCAGAAAATGCCTCAGAATGCGTGGATCTTGTACATATTATTTTTATAAAAGCTACTTGAATTTAGCGAGGAGTCAACTATAAAATTGTAGTTGCAACTGGCGTGAGAGAATTTTGTAAGCCAAAGTCTAGACTTTCGACCCTCGCATTCTGCCAGAAAATGCCTCAGAATGCGTGGATCTTGTACATATTATTTTTATAAAAGCTACTTGAATTTAGCGAGGAGTCAACTATAAAATTGTAGTTGCAACTGGCGTGAGAGAATTTTGTAAGCCAAAGTCTAGACTTTCGACCCTCGCATTCTGACGAAAAATGCCTTACTGTGGCCGCCATCTTGTCGTGGACCCTAATACTTTTGAGTTTAAGGAGCGACATCTTTTCCTCAGCGTGGATCGTAAGTGTATTATTTTTATAAAAGCAACTTGTATATAGCTAGGAGTCAACTATAAAATTGTAGTTACAACTGGCGTGAGAGATGCCAGTAAGCCAAAGTCTAGACTTTCGACCCTCGCATTCTGACGAAAAATGCCTTACTGTGGCCGCCATCTTGTCGTGGACCCTAATACTTTTGAGTTTAAGGAGCGACATCTTTTCCTCAGCGTGGGTCTTATGTGTATTATTTCTATAAATGCTACTTGCATATAGCTAGGAGTCAACTATAAAATTGTAGTTTCAACTGGCGTGAGAGATGCCAGTAAGCCAAAGTCTAGACTTTCGACCCTCGCATTCTGCCAGAAAATGCCTCAGAATGCGTGGATCTTGTACATATTATTTTTATAAAAGCTACTTGAATTTAGCGAGGAGTCAACTATAAAATTGTAGTTGCAACTGGCGTGAGAGAATTTTGTAAGCCAAAGTCTAGACTTTCGACCCTCGCATTCTGACGAAAAATGCCTTACTGTGGCCGCCATCTTGTCGTGGACCCTAATACTTTTGAGTTTAAGGAGCGACATCTTTTCCTCAGCGTGGGTCTTATGTGTATTATTTCTATAAATGCAACTTGTATATAGCTAGGAGTCAACTATAAAATTGTAGTTACAACTGGCGTGAGAGATGCCAGTAAGCCAAAGTCTAGACTTTCGACCCTCGCATTCTGCCAGAAAATGCCTCAGAATGCGTGGATCTTGTACATATTATTTTTATAAAAGCTACTTGAATTTAGCGAGGAGTCAACTATAAAATTGTAGTTGCAACTGGCGTGAGAGAATTTTGTAAGCCAAAGTCTAGACTTTCGACCCTCGCATTCTGACGAAAAATGCCTTACTGTGGCCGCCATCTTGTCGTGGACCCTAATACTTTTGAGTTTAAGGAGCGACATCTTTTCCTCAGCGTGGATCGTAAGTGTATTATTTTTATAAAAGCAACTTGTATATAGCTAGGAGTCAACTATAAAATTGTAGTTACAACTGGCGTGAGAGATGCCAGTAAGCCAAAGTCTAGACTTTCGACCCTCGCATTCTGACGAAAAATGCCTTACTGTGGCCGCCATCTTGTCGTGGACCCTAATACTTTTGAGTTTAAGGAGCGACATCTTTTCCTCAGCGTGGGTCTTATGTGTATTATTTCTATAAATGCTACTTGCATATAGCTAGGAGTCAACTATAAAATTGTAGTTTCAACTGGCGTGAGAGATTTTGTAAGCCAAAGTCTAGACTTTCGACCCTCGCATTCTGACGAAAAATGCCTTACTGTGGCCGCCATCTTGTCGTGGACCCTAATACTTTTGAGTTTAAGGAGCGACATCTTTTCCTCAGCGTGGATCGTAAGTGTATTATTTTTATAAAAGCTACTTGTATATAGCTAGGAGTCAACTATAAAATTGTAGTTACAACTGGCGTGAGAGATGCCAGTAAGCCAAAGTCTAGACTTTCGACCCTCGCATTCTGACGAAAAATGCCTTACTGTGGCCGCCATCTTGTCGTGGACCCTAATACTTTTGAGTTTAAGGAGCGACATCTTTTCCTCAGCGTGGGTCTTATGTGTATTATTTCTATAAATGCAACTTGTATATAGCTAGGAGTCAACTATAAAATTGTAGTTTCAACTGGCGTGAGAGATGCCAGTAAGCCAAAGTCTAGACTTTCGACCCTCGCATTCTGCCAGAAAATGCCTCAGAATGCGTGGATCTTGTACATATTATTTTTATAAAAGCTACTTGAATTTAGCGAGGAGTCAACTATAAAATTGTAGTTGCAACTGGCGTGAGAGAATTTTGTAAGCCAAAGTCTAGACTTTCGACCCTCGCATTCTGACGAAAAATGCCTTACTGTGGCCGCCATCTTGTCGTGGACCCTAATACTTTTGAGTTTAAGGAGCGACATCTTTTCCTCAGCGTGGGTCTTATGTGTATTATTTCTATAAATGCAACTTGTATATAGCTAGGAGTCAACTATAAAATTGTAGTTACAACTGGCGTGAGAGATGCCAGTAAGCCAAAGTCTAGACTTTCGACCCTCGCATTCTGCCAGAAAATGCCTCAGAATGCGTGGATCTTGTACATATTATTTTTATAAAAGCTACTTGAATTTAGCGAGGAGTCAACTATAAAATTGTAGTTGCAACTGGCGTGAGAGAATTTTGTAAGCCAAAGTCTAGACTTTCGACCCTCGCATTCTGACGAAAAATGCCTTACTGTGGCCGCCATCTTGTCGTGGACCCTAATACTTTTGAGTTTAAGGAGCGACATCTTTTCCTCAGCGTGGGTCTTATGTGTATTATTTCTATAAAGCACTTGCATATAGCTAGGAGTCAACTATAAAATTGTAGTTTCAACTGGCGTGAGAGATGCCAGTAAGCCAAAGTCTAGACTTTCGACCCTCGCATTCTGCCAGAAAATGCCTCAGAATGCGTGGATCTTGTACATATTATTTTTATAAAAGCTACTTGAATTTAGCGAGGAGTCAACTATAAAATTGTAGTTGCAACTGGCGTGAGAGATTTTGTAAGCCAAAGTCTAGACTTTCGACCCTCGCATTCTGCCAGAAAATGCCTCAGAATGCGTGGATCTTGTACATATTATTTTATAAAAGCTACTTGAATTTAGCGAGGAGTCAACTATAAAATTGTAGTTGCAACTGGCGTGAGAGAATTTTGTAAGCCAAAGTCTAGACTTTCGACCCTCGCATTCTGACGAAAAATGCCTTACTGTGGCCGCCATCTTGTCGTGGACCCTAATACTTTTGAGTTTAAGGAGCGACATCTTTTCCTCAGCGTGGATCGTAAGTGTATTATTTTTATAAAAGCAACTTGTATATAGCTAGGAGTCAACTATAAAATTGTAGTTACAACTGGCGTGAGAGATGCCAGTAAGCCAAAGTCTAGACTTTCGACCCTCGCATTCTGACGAAAAATGCCTTACTGTGGCCGCCATCTTGTCGTGGACCCTAATACTTTTGAGTTTAAGGAGCGACATCTTTTCCTCAGCGTGGGTCTTATGTGTATTATTTCTATAAATGCTACTTGCATATAGCTAGGAGTCAACTATAAAATTGTAGTTTCAACTGGCGTGAGAGATGCCAGTAAGCCAAAGTCTAGACTTTCGACCCTCGCATTCTGCCAGAAAATGCCTCAGAATGCGTGGATCTTGTACATATTATTTTTATAAAAGCTACTTGAATTTAGCGAGGAGTCAACTATAAAATTGTAGTTGCAACTGGCGTGAGAGAATTTTGTAAGCCAAAGTCTAGACTTTCGACCCTCGCATTCTGACGAAAAATGCCTTACTGTGGCCGCCATCTTGTCGTGGACCCTAATACTTTTGAGTTTAAGGAGCGACATCTTTTCCTCAGCGTGGGTCTTATGTGTATTATTTCTATAAAAGCAACTTGTATATAGCTAGGAGTCAACTATAAAATTGTAGTTACAACTGGCGTGAGAGATGCCAGTAAGCCAAAGTCTAGACTTTCGACCCTCGCATTCTGCCAGAAAATGCCTCAGAATGCGTGGATCTTGTACATATTATTTTTATAAAAGCTACTTGAATTTAGCGAGGAGTCAACTATAAAATTGTAGTTGCAACTGGCGTGAGAGAATTTTGTAAGCCAAAGTCTAGACTTTCGACCCTCGCATTCTGACGAAAAATGCCTTACTGTGGCCGCCATCTTGTCGTGGACCCTAATACTTTTGAGTTTAAGGAGCGACATCTTTTCCTCAGCGTGGATCGTAAGTGTATTATTTTTATAAAAGCAACTTGTATATAGCTAGGAGTCAACTATAAAATTGTAGTTACAACTGGCGTGAGAGATGCCAGTAAGCCAAAGTCTAGACTTTCGACCCTCGCATTCTGACGAAAAATGCCTTACTGTGGCCGCCATCTTGTCGTGGACCCTAATACTTTTGAGTTTAAGGAGCGACATCTTTTCCTCAGCGTGGGTCTTATGTGTATTATTTCTATAAATGCTACTTGCATATAGCTAGGAGTCAACTATAAAATTGTAGTTTCAACTGGCGTGAGAGAATTTTGTAAGCCAAAGTCTAGACTTTCGACCCTCGCATTCTGACGAAAAATGCCTTACTGTGGCCGCCATCTTGTCGTGGACCCTAATACTTTTGAGTTTAAGGAGCGACATCTTTTCCTCAGCGTGGATCGTAAGTGTATTATTTTTATAAAAGCAACTTGTATATAGCTAGGAGTCAACTATAAAATTGTAGTTACAACTGGCGTGAGAGATGCCAGTAAGCCAAAGTCTAGACTTTCGACCCTCGCATTCTGCCAGAAAATGCCTCAGAATGCGTGGATCTTGTACATATTATTTTTATAAAAGCTACTTGAATTTAGCGAGGAGTCAACTATAAAATTGTAGTTGCAACTGGCGTGAGAGAATTTTGTAAGCCAAAGTCTAGACTTTCGACCCTCGCATTCTGACGAAAAATGCCTTACTGTGGCCGCCATCTTGTCGTGGACCCTAATACTTTTGAGTTTAAGGAGCGACATCTTTTCCTCAGCGTGGATCGTATGTGTATTATTTTTATAAAAGCAACTTGTATATAGCTAGGAGTCAACTATAAAATTGTAGTTACAACTGGCGTGAGAGATGCCAGTAAGCCAAAGTCTAGACTTTCGACCCTCGCATTCTGACGAAAAATGCCTTACTGTGGCCGCCATCTTGTCGTGGACCCTAATACTTTTGAGTTTAAGGAGCGACATCTTTTCCTCAGCGTGGGTCTTATGTGTATTATTTCTATAAATGCTACTTGCATATAGCTAGGAGTCAACTATAAAATTGTAGTTTCAACTGGCGTGAGAGATGCCAGTAAGCCAAAGTCTAGACTTTCGACCCTCGCATTCTGCCAGAAAATGCCTCAGAATGCGTGGATCTTGTACATATTATTTTTATAAAAGCTACTTGAATTTAGCGAGGAGTCAACTATAAAATTGTAGTTGCAACTGGCGTGAGAGAATTTTGTAAGCCAAAGTCTAGACTTTCGACCCTCGCATTCTGACGAAAAATGCCTTACTGTGGCCGCCATCTTGTCGTGGACCCTAATACTTTTGAGTTTAAGGAGCGACATCTTTTCCTCAGCGTGGGTCTTATGTGTATTATTTTTATAAAAGCAACTTGTATATAGCTAGGAGTCAACTATAAAATTGTAGTTACAACTGGCGTGAGAGATGCCAGTAAGCCAAAGTCTAGACTTTCGACCCTCGCATTCTGCCAGAAAATGCCTCAGAATGCGTGGATCTTGTACATATTATTTTTATAAAAGCTACTTGAATTTAGCGAGGAGTCAACTATAAAATTGTAGTTGCAACTGGCGTGAGAGAATTTTGTAAGCCAGTCTAGACTTTCGACCCTCTTCTGCCAGAAAATGCCTCAGCGTGGATCTTGTACATATTATTTTTATAAAAGCTACTTGAATTTAGCGAGGAGTCAACTATAAAATTGTAGTTGCAACTGGCGTGAGAGAATTTTGTAAGCCAAAGTCTAGACTTTCGACCCTCGCATTCTGACGAAAAATGCCTTACTGTGGCCGCCATCTTGTCGTGGACCCTAATACTTTTGAGTTTAAGGAGCGACATCTTTTCCTCAGCGTGGATCGTATGTGTATTATTTTTATAAAAGCAACTTGTATATAGCTAGGAGTCAACTATAAAATTGTAGTTACAACTGGCGTGAGAGATGCCAGTAAGCCAAAGTCTAGACTTTCGACCCTCGCATTCTGACGAAAAATGCCTTACTGTGGCCGCCATCTTGTCGTGGACCCTAATACTTTTGAGTTTAAGGAGCGACATCTTTTCCTCAGCGTGGGTCTTATGTGTATTATTTCTATAAATGCAACTTGCATATAGCTAGGAGTCAACTATAAAATTGTAGTTTCAACTGGCGTGAGAGATGCCAGTAAGCCAAAGTCTAGACTTTCGACCCTCGCATTCTGCCAGAAAATGCCTCAGAATGCGTGGATCTTGTACATATTATTTTTATAAAAGCTACTTGAATTTAGCGAGGAGTCAACTATAAAATTGTAGTTGCAACTGGCGTGAGAGAATTTTGTAAGCCAAAGTCTAGACTTTCGACCCTCGCATTCTGACGAAAAATGCCTTACTGTGGCCGCCATCTTGTCGTGGACCCTAATACTTTTGAGTTTAAGGAGCGACATCTTTTCCTCAGCGTGGGTCTTATGTGTATTATTTTTATAAAAGCAACTTGTATATAGCTAGGAGTCAACTATAAAATTGTAGTTACAACTGGCGTGAGAGATGCCAGTAAGCCAAAGTCTAGACTTTCGACCCTCGCATTCTGCCAGAAAATGCCTCAGAATGCGTGGATCTTGTACATATTATTTTTATAAAAGCTACTTGAATTTAGCGAGGAGTCAACTATAAAATTGTAGTTGCAACTGGCGTGAGAGAATTTTGTAAGCCAAAGTCTAGACTTTCGACCCTCGCATTCTGACGAAAAATGCCTTACTGTGGCCGCCATCTTGTCGTGGACCCTAATACTTTTGAGTTTAAGGAGCGACATCTTTTCCTCAGCGTGGATCGTAAGTGTATTATTTTTATAAAAGCAACTTGTATATAGCTAGGAGTCAACTATAAAATTGTAGTTACAACTGGCGTGAGAGATGCCAGTAAGCCAAAGTCTAGACTTTCGACCCTCGCATTCTGACGAAAAATGCCTTACTGTGGCCGCCATCTTGTCGTGGACCCTAATACTTTTGAGTTTAAGGAGCGACATCTTTTCCTCAGCGTGGGTCTTATGTGTATTATTTCTATAAATGCTACTTGAATATAGCTAGGAGTCAACTATAAAATTGTAGTTGCAACTGGCGTGAGAGAATTTTGTAAGCCAAAGTCTAGACTTTCGACCCTCGCATTCTGACGAAAAATGCCTTACTGTGGCCGCCATCTTGTCGTGGACCCTAATACTTTTGAGTTTAAGGAGCGACATCTTTTCCTCAGCGTGGATCGTAAGTGTATTATTTTTATAAAAGCAACTTGTATATAGCTAGGAGTCAACTATAAAATTGTAGTTACAACTGGCGTGAGAGATGCCAGTAAGCCAAAGTCTAGACTTTCGACCCTCGCATTCTGACGAAAAATGCCTTACTGTGGCCGCCATCTTGTACATATTACTTTTATAAAAGCTACTTGAATTTAGCGAGGAGTCAACTATAAATTGTAGTTGCAACTGGCGTGAGGAATTTTGTAAAAAGCTAGACTTTCAACCCTCGCATGACGAAAAATGCCTTACTGTGGCCAAAGTCTGTCGTGGACCCTAATACTTTTGAGAAAATGCATCTCCTCAGCGTGGATCTTGTACATATTATTTTTATAAAAGCTACTTGAATTTAGCGAGGAGTCAACTATAAAATTGTAGTTGCAACTGGCGTGAGAGAATTTTGTAAGCCAAAGTCTAGACTTTCGACCCTCGCATTCTGACGAAAAATGCCTTACTGTGGCCGCCATCTTGTCGTGGACCCTAATACTTTTGAGTTTAAGGAGCGACATCTTTTCCTCAGCGTGGGTCTTATGTGTATTATTTCTATAAATGGTACTTGCATATAGCTAGGAGTCAACTATAAAATTGTAGTTACAACTGGCGTGAGAGATGCCAGTAAGCCAAAGTCTAGACTTTCGACCCTCGCATTCTGCCAGAAAATGCCTCAGAATGCGTGGATCTTGTACATATTATTTTTATAAAAGCTACTTGAATTTAGCGAGGAGTCAACTATAAAATTGTAGTTGCAACTGGCGTGAGAGAATTTTGTAAGCCAAAGTCTAGACTTTCGACCCTCGCATTCTGACGAAAAATGCCTTACTGTGGCCGCCATCTTGTCGTGGACCCTAATACTTTTGAGTTTAAGGAGCGACATCTTTTCCTCAGCGTGGGTCTTATGTGTATTATTTTTATAAATGCAACTTGTATATAGCTAGGAGTCAACTATAAAATTGTAGTTACAACTGGCGTGAGAGATGCCAGTAAGCCAAAGTCTAGACTTTCGACCCTCGCATTCTGCCAGAAAATGCCTCAGAATGCGTGGATCTTGTACATATTATTTTTATAAAAGCTACTTGAATTTAGCGAGGAGTCAACTATAAAATTGTAGTTGCAACTGGCGTGAGAGAATTTTGTAAGCCAAAGTCTAGACTTTCGACCCTCGCATTCTGCAGAAAATGCCTCAGAATGCGTGGATCTTGTACATATTATTTTTATAAAAGCTACTTGAATTTAGCGAGGAGTCAACTATAAAATTGTAGTTGCAACTGGCGTGAGAGAATTTTGTAAGCCAAAGTCTAGACTTTCGACCCTCGCATTCTGACGAAAAATGCCTTACTGTGGCCGCCATCTTGTCGTGGACCCTAATACTTTTGAGTTTAAGGAGCGACATCTTTTCCTCAGCGTGATCGTAAGTGTATTTATTTTTATAAAAGCAACTTGTATATAGCTAGGAGTCAACTATAAAATTGTAGTTACAACTGGCGTGAGAGATGCCAGTAAGCCAAAGTCTAGACTTTCGACCCTCGCATTCTGACGAAAAATGCCTTACTGTGGCCGCCATCTTGTCGTGGACCCTAATACTTTTGAGTTTAAGGAGCGACATCTTTTCCTCAGCGTGGGTCTTATGTGTATTATTTCTATAAATGCTACTTGCATATAGCTAGGAGTCAACTATAAAATTGTAGTTTCAACTGGCGTGAGAGATGCCAGTAAGCCAAAGTCTAGACTTTCGACCCTCGCATTCTGCCAGAAAATGCCTCAGAATGCGTGGATCTTGTACATATTATTTTTTTAAAAGCTACTTGAATTTAGCGAGGAGTCAACTATAAAATTGTAGTTGCAACTGGCGTGAGAGAATTTTGTAAGCCAAAGTCTAGACTTTCGACCCTCGCATTCTGACGAAAAATGCCTTACTGTGGCCGCCATCTTGTCGTGGACCCTAATACTTTTGAGTTTAAGGAGCGACATCTTTTCCTCAGCGTGGGTCGTAAGTGTATTATTTTTATAAAAGCAACTTGTATATAGCTAGGAGTCAACTATAAAATTGTAGTTACAACTGGCGTGAGAGATGCCAGTAAGCCAAAGTCTAGACTTTCGACCCTCGCATTCTGCCAGAAAATGCCTCAGAATGCGTGGATCTTGTACATATTATTTTTATAAAAGCTACTTGAATTTAGCGAGGAGTCAACTATAAAATTGTAGTTGCAACTGGCGTGAGAGAATTTTGTAAGCCAAAGTCTAGACTTTCGACCCTCGCATTCTGACGAAAAATGCCTTACTGTGGCCGCCATCTTGTCGTGGACCCTAATACTTTTGAGTTTAAGGAGCGACATCTTTTCCTCAGCGTGGATCGTAAGTGTATTATTTTATAAAAGCAACTTGTATATAGCTAGGAGTCAACTATAAAATTGTAGTTACAACTGGCGTGAGAGATGCCAGTAAGCCAAAGTCTAGACTTTCGACCCTCGCATTCTGACGAAAAATGCCTTACTGTGGCCGCCATCTTGTCGTGGACCCTAATACTTTTGAGTTTAAGGAGCGACATCTTTTCCTCAGCGTGGGTCTTATGTGTATTATTTTTATAAAAGCAACTTGCATATAGCTAGGAGTCAACTATAAAATTGTAGTTTCAACTGGCGTGAGAGATGCCAGTAAGCCAAAGTCTAGACTTTCGACCCTCGCATTCTGCCAGAAAATGCCTCAGAATGCGTGGATCTTGTACATATTATTTTTATAAAAGCTACTTGAATTTAGCGAGGAGTCAACTATAAAATTGTAGTTGCAACTGGCGTGAGAGAATTTTGTAAGCCAAAGTCTAGACTTTCGACCCTCGCATTCTGACGAAAAATGCCTTACTGTGGCCGCCATCTTGTCGTGGACCCTAATACTTTTGAGTTTAAGGAGCGACATCTTTTCCTCAGCGTGGGTCTTATGTGTATTATTTTTATAAATGCAACTTGTATATAGCTAGGAGTCAACTATAAAATTGTAGTTTCAACTGGCGTGAGAGATGCCAGTAAGCCAAAGTCTAGACTTTCGACCCTCGCATTCTGCCAGAAAATGCCTCAGAATGCGTGGATCTTGTACATATTATTTTTATAAAAGCTACTTGAATTTAGCGAGGAGTCAACTATAAAATTGTAGTTGCAACTGGCGTGAGAGAATTTTGTAAGCCAAAGTCTAGACTTTCGACCCTCGCATTCTGACGAAAAATGCCTTACTGTGGCCGCCATCTTGTCGTGGACCCTAATACTTTTGAGTTTAAGGAGCGACATCTTTTCCTCAGCGTGGATCGTAAGTGTATTATTTTTATAAAAGCAACTTGTATATAGCTAGGAGTCAACTATAAAATTGTAGTTACAACTGGCGTGAGAGATGCCAGTAAGCCAAAGTCTAGACTTTCGACCCTCGCATTCTGACGAAAAATGCCTTACTGTGGCCGCCATCTTGTCGTGGACCCTAATACTTTTGAGTTTAAGGAGCGACATCTTTTCCTCAGCGTGGGTCTTATGTGTATTATTTTATAAAAGCAACTTGTATATAGCTAGGAGTCAACTATAAATTGTAGTTTCAACTGGCGTGAGAGATGCCAGTAAGCCAAAGTCTAGACTTTCGACCCTCGCATTCTGCCAGAAAATGCCTCAGAATGCGTGGATCTTGTACATATTATTTTTATAAAAGCTACTTGAATTTAGCGAGGAGTCAACTATAAAATTGTAGTTGCAACTGGCGTGAGAGAATTTTGTAAGCCAAAGTCTAGACTTTCGACCTCTCGCATTCTGACGAAAATGCCTTACTGTGGCCGCCATCTTGTCGTGGACCCTAATACTTTTGAGTTTAAGGAGCGACATCTTTTCCTCAGCGTGGATCGTAAGTGTATTATTTTTATAAAAGCAACTTGTATATAGCTAGGAGTCAACTATAAAATTGTAGTTACAACACTGGCGTGAGAGATGCCAGTAAGCCAAAGTCTAGACTTTCGACCCTCGCATTCTGACGAAAAATGCCTTACTGTGGCCGCCATCTTGTCGTGGACCCTAATACTTTTGAGTTTAAGGAGCGACATCTTTTCCTCAGCGTGGTCTTATGTGTATTATTTTATAAAGCAACTTGTATATAGCTAGGAGTCAACTATAAAATTGTAGTTTCAACTGGCGTGAGAGATGCCAGTAAGCCAAAGTCTAGACTTTCGACCCTCGCATTCTGCCAGAAAATGCCTCAGAATGCGTGGATCTTGTACATATTATTTTTATAAAAGCTACTTGAATTTAGCGAGGAGTCAACTATAAAATTGTAGTTGCAACTGGCGTGAGAGAATTTTGTAAGCCAAAGTCTAGACTTTCGACCCTCGCATTCTGACGAAAAATGCCTTACTGTGGCCGCCATCTTGTCGTGGACCCTAATACTTTTGAGTTTAAGGAGCGACATCTTTTCCTCAGCGTGGGTCTTATGTGTATTATTTTATAAAAGCAACTTGTATATAGCTAGGAGTCAACTATAAAATTGTAGTTTCAACTGGCGTGAGAGATGCCAGTAAGCCAAAGTCTAGACTTTCGACCCTCGCATTCTGCCAGAAAATGCCTCAGAATGCGTGGATCTTGTACATATTTTTATAAAAAGCTACTTGAATTTAGCGAGGAGTCAACTATAAAATTGTAGTTGCAACTGGCGTGAGAGAATTTTGTAAGCCAAAGTCTAGACTTTCGACCCTCGCATTCTGACGAAAAATGCCTTACTGTGGCCGCATCTTGTCGTGGACCCTAATACTTTTGAGTTTAAGGAGCGACATCTTTTCCTCAGCGTGGATCGTAAGTGTATTATTTTTATAAAAGCAACTTGTATATAGCTAGGAGTCAACTATAAAATTGTAGTTACAACTGGCGTGAGAGAGATGCCAGTAAGCCAAAGTCTAGACTTTCGACCCTCGCATTCTGACGAAAAAATGCCTTACTGTGGCCGCCATCTTGTCGTGGACCCTAATACTTTTGAGTTTAAGGAGCGACATCTTTTCCTCAGCGTGGGTCTTATGTGTATTATTTCTATAAATGCACTTGCATATAGCTAGGAGTCAACTATAAAATTGTAGTTTCAACTGGCGTGAGAGATGCCAGTAAGCCAAAGTCTAGACTTTCGACCCTCGCATTCTGCCAGAAAATGCCTCAGAATGCGTGGATCTTGTACATATTATTTTATAAAAGCTACTTGAATTTAGCGAGGAGTCAACTATAAAATTGTAGTTGCAACTGGCGTGAGAGAATTTTGTAAGCCAAAGTCTAGACTTTCGACCCTCGCATTCTGACGAAAAATGCCTTACTGTGGCCGCCATCTTGTCGTGGACCCTAATACTTTTGAGTTTAAGGAGCGACATCTTTTCCTCAGCGTGGGTCTTATGTGTATTATTTTTATAAAAGCAACTTGTATATAGCTAGGAGTCAACTATAAAATTGTAGTTACAACTGGCGTGAGAGATGCCAGTAAGCCAAAGTCTAGACTTTCGACCCTCGCATTCTGCCAGAAAATGCCTCAGAATGCGTGGATCTTGTACATATTATTTTTATAAAAGCTACTTGAATTTAGCGAGGAGTCAACTATAAAATTGTAGTTGCAACTGGCGTGAGAGAATTTTGTAAGCCAAAGTCTAGACTTTCGACCCTCGCATTCTGACGAAAAATGCCTTACTGTGGCCGCCATCTTGTCGTGGACCCTAATACTTTTGAGTTTAAGGAGCGACATCTTTTCCTCAGCGTGGATCGTAAGTGTATTATTTTTATAAAAGCAACTTGTATATAGCTAGGAGTCAACTATAAAATTGTAGTTACAACTGGCGTGAGAGATGCCAGTAAGCCAAAGTCTAGACTTTCGACCCTCGCATTCTGCCAGAAAATGCCTCAGAATGCGTGGATCTTGTACATATTATTTTTATAAAAGCTACTTGAATTTAGCGAGGAGTCAACTATAAAATTGTAGTTGCAACTGGCGTGAGAGAATTTTGTAAGCCAAAGTCTAGACTTTCGACCCTCGCATTCTGACGAAAAATGCCTTACTGTGGCCGCCATCTTGTCGTGGACCCTAATACTTTTGAGTTTAAGGAGCGACATCTTTTCC
Source organism: Nasonia vitripennis (assembly GCF_009193385.2). NCBI lineage: Eukaryota > Metazoa > Arthropoda > Insecta > Hymenoptera > Pteromalidae > Nasonia > Nasonia vitripennis. Next base: position 36,628 of record NW_022279713.1, read on the forward strand.
TCAGCGTGGATCGTAAGTGTATTATTTTTATAAAAGCAACTTGTATATAGCTAGGAGTCAACTATAAAATTGTAGTTACAACTGGCGTGAGAGATGCCAGTAAGCCAAAGTCTAGACTTTCGACCCTCGCATTCTGACGAAAAATGCCTTACTGTGGCCGCCATCTTGTCGTGGACCCTAATACTTTTGAGTTTAAGGAGCGACATCTTTTCCTCAGCGTGGGTCTTATGTGTATTATTTCTATAAATGCTACTTGCATATAGCTAGGAGTCAACTATAAAATTGTAGTTTCAACTGGCGTGAGAGATGCCAGTAAGCCAAAGTCTAGACTTTCGACCCTCGCATTCTGCCAGAAAATGCCTCAGAATGCGTGGATCTTGTACATATTATTTTTATAAAAGCTACTTGAATTTAGCGAGGAGTCAACTATAAAATTGTAGTTGCAACTGGCGTGAGAGAATTTTGTAAGCCAAAGTCTAGACTTTCGACCCTCGCATTCTGACGAAAAATGCCTTACTGTGGCCGCCATCTTGTCGTGGACCCTAATACTTTTGAGTTTAAGGAGCGACATCTTTTCCTCAGCGTGGGTCTTATGTGTATTATTTTTATAAAAGCTACTTGCATATAGCTAGGAGTCAACTATAAAATTGTAGTTTCAACTGGCGTGAGAGATGCCAGTAAGCCAAAGTCTAGACTTTCGACCTCGCATTCTGCCAGAAAATGCCTCAGAATGCGTGGATCTTGTACATATTATTTTATAAAAGCTACTTGAATTTAGCGAGGAGTCAACTATAAAATTGTAGTTGCAACTGGCGTGAGAGATTTTGTAAGCCAAAGTCTAGACTTTCGACCCTCGCATTCTGCCAGAAATGCCTCAGAATGCGTGGATCTTGTACATATTATTTTATAAAAGCTACTTGAATTTAGCGAGGAGTCAACTATAAAATTGTAGTTGCAACTGGCGTGAGAGAATTTTGTAAGCAAAGTCTAGACTTTCGACCCTCGCATTCTGACGAAAAATGCCTTACTGTGGCCGCCATCTTGTCGTGGACCTAATACTTTTGAGTTTAAGGAGCGACATCTTTTCTCAGCGTGGATCGTAAGTGTATTATTTTTTAAAAGCAACTTGTATATAGCTAGGAGTCAACTATAAAATTGTAGTTACAACTGGCGTGAGAGATGCCAGTAAGCCAAAGTCTAGACTTTCGACCCTCGCATTCTGACGAAAAATGCTTACTGTGGCCGCCATCTTGTCGTGGACCCTAATACTTTTGAGTTTAAGGAGCGACATCTTTTCCTCAGCGTGGGTCTTATGTGTATTATTTCTATAAATGCTACTTGCATATAGCTAGGAGTCAACTATAAAAATTGTTTTCAACTGGCGTGAGAGATGCCAGTAAGCCAAAGTCTAGACTTTCGACGACCTCGCATTCTGCCAGAAAATGCCTCAGAATGCGTGGATCTTGTACATATTATTTTTATAAAAGCTACTTGAATTTAGCGAGGAGTCAACTATAAAATTGTAGTTGCAACTGGCGTGAGAGAATTTTGTAAGCCAAAGTCTAGACTTTCGACCCCTCGCATTCTGACGAAAAATGCCTTACTGTGGCCGCCATCTTGTCGTGGACCCTAATACTTTTGAGTTTAAGGAGCGACATCTTTTCCTCAGCGTGGGTCTTATGTGTATTATTTCTATAAATGCTACTTGCATATAGCTAGGAGTCAACTATAAAATTGTAGTTTCAACTGGCGTGAGAGATGCCAGTAAGCCAAAGTCTAGACTTTCGACACTCGCATTCTGCCAGAAAATGCCTCAGAATGCGTGGATCTTGTACATATTATTTTTATAAAAGCTACTTGAATTTAGCGAGGAGTCAACTATAAAATTGTAGTTGCAACTGGCGTGAGAGAATTTTGTAAGCCAAAGTCTAGACTTTCGACCCTCGCATTCTGACGAAAAATGCCTTACTGTGGCCGCCATCTTGTCGTGGACCCTAATACTTTTGAGTTTAAGGAGCGACATCTTTTCCTCAGCGTGGATCGTAAGTGTATTATTTTTATAAAAGCAACTTGTATATAGCTAGGAGTCAACTATAAAATTGTAGTTACAACTGGCGTGAGAGATGCCAGTAAGCCAAAGTCTAGACTTTCGACCCTCGCATTCTGACGAAAAAATGCCTTACTGTGGCCGCCATCTTGTCGTGGTGGACCCTAATACTTTTGAGTTTAAGGAGCGACATCTTTTCCTCAGCGTGGGTCTTATGTGTATTATTTCTATAAAAGCACTTGTATATAGCTAGGAGTCAACTATAAAATTGTAGTTTCAACTGGCGTGAGAGATGCCAGTAAGCCAAAGTCTAGACTTTCGACCCTCGCATTCTGCCAGAATATGCCACAGAATGCGTGGATCTTGTACATATTATTTTTATAAAAGCTACTTGAATTTAGCGAGGAGTCAACTATAAAATTGTAGTTGCAACTGGCGTGAGAGAATTTTGTAAGCCAAAGTCTAGACTTTCGACCCTCGCATTCTGACGAAAAATGCCTTACTGTGGCCGCCATCTTGTCGTGGACCCTAATACTTTTGAGTTTAAGGAGCGACATCTTTTCCTCAGCGTGGGTCTTATGTGTATTATTTCTATAAATGCTACTTGCATATAGCTAGGAGTCAACTATAAAATTGTAGTTTCAACTGGCGTGAGAGATGCCAGTAAGCCAAAGTCTAGACTTTCGACCCTCGCATTCTGCCAGAAAATGCCTCAGAATGCGTGGATCTTGTACATATTATTTTTATAAAAGCTACTTGAATTTAGCGAGGAGTCAACTATAAAATTGTAGTTGCAACTGGCGTGAGAGAATTTTGTAAGCCAAAGTCTAGACTTTCGACCCCTCGCATTCTGACGAAAAATGCCTTACTGTGGCCGCCATCTTGTCGTGGACCCTAATACTTTTGAGTTTAAGGAGCGACATCTTTTCTCAGCGTGGGTCTTAAGTGTATTATTTTTATAAAAGCAACTTGTATATAGCTAGGAGTCAACTATAAAATTGTAGTTACAACTGGCGTGAGAGATGCCAGTAAGCCAAAGTCTAGACTTTCGACCCTCGCATTCTGCCAGAAAATGCCTCAGAATGCGTGGATCTTGTACATATTATTTTTATAAAAGCTACTTGAATTTAGCGAGGAGTCAACTATAAAATTGTAGTTGCAACTGGCGTGAGAGAATTTTGTAAGCCAAAGTCTAGACTTTCGACCCTCGCATTCTGACGAAAAATGCCTTACTGTGGCCGCCATCTTGTCGTGGACCCTAATACTTTTGAGTTTAAGGAGCGACATCTTTTCCTCAGCGTGGATCGTAAGTGTATTATTTTTATAAAAGCAACTTGTATATAGCTAGGAGTCAACTATAAAATTGTAGTTACAACTGGCGTGAGAGATGCCAGTAAGCCAAAGTCTAGACTTTCGACCCTCGCATTCTGACGAAAAATGCCTTACTGTGGCCGCCATCTTGTCGTGGACCCTAATACTTTTGAGTTTAAGGAGCGACATCTTTTCCTCAGCGTGGGTCTTATGTGTATTATTTCTTATAAATGGTACTTGCATATAGCTAGGAGTCAACTATAAAATTGTAGTTTCAACTGGCGTGAGAGATGCCAGTAAGCCAAAGTCTAGACTTTCGACCCTCGCATTCTGCCAGAAAATGCCCTCAGAATGCGTGGATCTTGTACATATTTTTTTATAAAAGCTACTTGAATTTTAGCGAGGAGTCAACTATAAAATTGTAGTTTGCAACTGGCGTGAGAGAATTTTTGTAAGCCAAAGTCTAGACTTTCGACCCTCGCATTCTGACGAAAAAATGCCTTACTGTGGCCGCCATCTTGTCGTGGACCCTAATACTTTTGAGTTTAAGGAGCGACATTTTTCCTCAGCGTGGGTCTTATGTGTATTATTTTATAAAATGCTACTTGCATATAGCTAGGAGTCAACTATAAAATTGTAGTTTCAACTGGCGTGAGAGATGCCAGTAAGCCAAAGTCTAGACTTTCGACCTCGCATTCTGCCAGAAAATGCCTCAGAATGCGTGGATCTTGTACATATTATTTTTTATAAAAGCTACTTGAATTTAGGCGAGGAGTCAACTATAAAATTGTAGTTGCAACTGG